>NC_074715.1:1997856-2075356 GCF_947242115.1 Biomphalaria glabrata | reverse complement strand
GAATATCTATTTATAATTTCTTTATGTGAGACTCACTCGTGCAGCTTACCTTTATAAAGTGGAAGTATTGTATCAATGTTAAATAATAATCGGAATCATTTTACTTTCTCTTTCTCTCCGTAATTATTTACTACATTCTGGTGGAATCAACGCTGGTATCGTCAGTTAGGAGAGAAAGAGTTCATGCATTTAATTGCACGTAATCATGCTCGAGACGTTAATTAAAAAAAAAAACAAGGTTACAAAAACAGTTTGTGTGGGAACACAAACTCAAAATCGGCCCCCCGAGGTGGTCCACCCAGGCAGGTAAAAAGGCAGGTTTCAATAGTTTCAGAATGAATATCATAACGAAATTCTATCAAAGGTAAAAGACAGAGAAGAATGAAGAAAGAAGGTTGAAAGATCATGTGTGGTGCCTCAAAGGTCCAGCAGACCAAGGGATATGTGGGTGTGGATGCGAAGTTCAGTGTGAACCTGGCCCAACTGATATCTTGTCTAATTGATTTGTAAAGGGTCAACCTCATATTCAAAGCCTAAAAAAAAATCCTTTAGTTTTTGTGTTCCATGGTGTTATACAGGCTCTGTAGTTCACGCGATAATATGAAAAACTTAGTATTTAGTAGGCATAACTTACATAACTTAGCAATACAATTGTAAAAAATAATAATTTTTATCAAAAGACTAAAACCATTTGCAAAGATGTCTTAAAAAAAATGTTGAATGGCAGTCTCCCTTAGTTAAAGCCTGCAGTATTTGTTACTATTAATAGTGAATAGTTGTAAAAATGGTGTATTTTTATGAAAAAGTACTTCCATAATTGATTTGCATATATAATTTTAAAAATTAGATTTTTCGCTTTCAGAAAAGAAAGAAGTAGCCGTTGCATCAGAACTTTGAATGATCTAAAATATCATGATGTCCGATTTTTCTCTTATAGTTTCTGAGATCTAAACGGGACAGACGGACAGACAGGCCACACAAAACTAATAGAGTCTTTTCCCCTTTCGGGGGACGCTAAAAAAAGAACGTAATTACGTTTTACGCGCACCATGTAATAAACTAGTCATAAGACTTAAACTCTGATTTTCTTGACTGATTCAGACAATTAATTCCTAGCTCTAAAACTGGAGGCGCGGTGGCTGAGTGGTAAAACGCTTGGATTCTAATCCAGCGTTCCCAGGTTCACATCCTGGGATTTTTTTTTAATCTCGTGATCTTTGGACGCCTCTGAATCTAATCGATACCTGACACTAATTTGGGGAAAAGTAAAGGCGAATGGTCAATGTGCTGGCCACATGACACCATCGTTAACCGTGGGCCACAGAAACAGATGACCTTTACATCATCTGCCCTATAGATCGCAATGTATAAAAGGGAAACTTACTTACTTACTCTAATGGCACTAGGGAAGAAGGAGAACTTGTACGAATTTGTCCCAGAATATAAAATAAAAAAAATTGTCTTTTTATCATCCTGACTATTTTTAATAGGTTGTATTTTTGTACACTTTAGTGTGTTTTATAAATTTCTCTTTAGTTTTTAGTGTTCTGTCCTGAATCGTCTCTAAGTCTGGTGATTTTGCTAAAAGTGTTGCTCTAGTCAAATGTGAATATTCGTTCGTTATAAATCCCGGGGCCCTATTATGCATCTATTCAACTTTGTAACAATTTGGACAAAACAATCGATACAAATTAAATTTTATGCCCCTTTCATCCAGTTAATTTTTTTTTAAGCGATTGTCGAAAAGTTACAATCTTTCTCTTCCATTGTTTCCAGAGCCGGACAACATATATCCACCAAGAACATATAACAGATTTATATTAGCACATTGTGACATAATGATTGACTTCTGAAAACACAATGTTAAATCAAAATGTACAGGTGAACATTGACAAAACAATAAAATAAGCATTGTTACTAACAACTTGGAGGTGGCTGCGTGGTTCAGCGCTTGGCTTCCCAACCGGGGGGCCTAGGTTCGAATCCTGGAATTTTTAATTTCTTGATCTTTGGCGATTCGAGTCCACCCAGCTCTAACGGGTAGCTGACATTAGTTGGGGAAAAGTAAAAGCGGTTGGTCGTTGTGCAGGCCACATGACACCCTCGTGAACCGTAGGCCACAGAATCAGATGATTTTTACATCATCTGCCCTATATATATATATAATCCAACTTTACTTTTTTTTAAATGTAACTGTATTATAAAATGCTGCAAATTATTTTTTACAGTCCAAGAAAATCATGACCAAAAAAGAAACGAATCAAGTCAGTACGAGAACGCTTCAACTACAATTTATGAGACAATCTCATAACTACAGAGTTTTTATAATTAGACATAACTTGTTCTATGTGTATGGGTGGATGAAGATATTACTACAATAATTGTATCAACAAACACAACCACTACATGTTTGTATATTAAAGCATAAATTGATACATTAATGTCTAGTCCTATTACTTATTGATATACTATATTATTGTGTATTTTAATATAATGTCTTAATATAGGAAAACATGGCTTGAGTACATTATTCTTTTGGTATAAATTCCTTAGTAGCATTTTCAAAATATTTAATGCACATTTGCAATTCAGTACATGTTTGACTAACAAAAGAATAATGAAAGTAATACTTGTGTAAATATGAATGTAGAATACTTGTTTAAATAGGCATATACAATAATTGATGTGTAAAAAGTCATACCAAATAATTGTGTAGTTGTTTGTTGGTAAAAGGAATGTAATATTGCTGTGTATATAAATGTGTAAATTGTGTAATATTATTATTGAAAATATCCATGTGGAATAATTATGTAAATAAAAATGCAAAATTATTGTGTAAATATGCATGTAGAATAATTGTGTAAATTACCGTGTATGATAATGGGCAATGTTGGACTAATGCGTTTCGCTTCTTTAACTAAAAAGTAGAATCGTAAATTGGGCCGGAAGTGCCTTTTTTCCTTATATATCTTTTGCATTTTTCAGTTCTCTTTGTAAATTAAACTGACATTATTATGCTGTAATTTTAAGTGTGCCTGATAGAGAAAAAATTCTGCACAAAAATACGGGTAGTTGGGATCAAACCCGATAGAGGCTATAAAAATAAAAGACCTGAAACTAGCGCTTGAAACTACGCATTTACAGTACCTTATTGGATGAGTCTTTTACCCAAGATCTTTGTATTTTTTAAGGGCTAGCTTACTTCAAGTACCCGGCATTTTCCGATAAACAATTTCACAAACAAAAATAATTGTAAGGATAAAAACTGTGATTTTAAAACTTTTAATGATTTTTTAAAAGGTGTTTTTAAAAATGTGTTACTGTAATAAATTGTGAATATTCGTTTCTTATGAATCTCACTGTCTATTTTGTGTCTGTTTTAATTTCTTAATGTTTTCTTGAGTTAAGGGATCGTGTTTTCTCCTGACGTTTATACCTGATTTCTCTTATCCGTCGTGGTGAGACATTGGTCCAAAATAATACTAAGTTTATTGTCACGGTCAAAGGTGCCATTCTATCACGATCACTGAAGATCTTTGATGATGATAGATGTCACGATGAATGAGTCCTGTAGCCTATAAATGCCAACATTGGGGGTTTTAAGTAAATAACAATAGAGTAAAAATAAATGCATTAAAATAAATACACAAAAAACTAACTGAAAGAAATATTACATTTACGTGTAATTTAAATTTATCTGCCCTTGGTCTCCAATTCCTCCTGACTGTGTGTAATCTCTTTAATACTATATTCTATGCTATTTTCTAATGTAACAGTTTGTTTGACATATAGAACAATGGTATTGGCTGTTTGTGGTGGTACATTTCATAAACAGTGCCTCGTGTATTATATAGCAGGAAATTGGTGGTTCATAGCTGGTCTCATTGTTCACGCATAAAAGATCACATTGAAACCGGAAGTAATTTACAACAGGGACATAATGAACATTTCTTTCCATCATGATATATGATCGACAGTTGTAAAGATATCTCTATGTGGCCCCGCTTGCCCTCTTTAAAATTCGGCTCCGACTTAAGTAAGCGTAGTAAAGAGCGGCCATGTTCACCCTTTAGTTCAGCGGTTCTCAATCTTTTGTTCTCGGTGACCCCTTTTTACAATCTTCCAGTCTGCCGCGACCCACCTCCCCGCATACACACAAAGCAATAGAAGAGTAGGCAAAAACAATCCATTTTTTCAATGGTCTTTGGCGACCCCTGGCAAATCGTCAATCGACCCACACGGGGGTCGCGATCCACAGGTTGAGAACCCCTGTTTTTAGTTTAATGCCTGCCAGATGGAGGAAACAACGAATAAAAGAAGCCGTACTTAAGGCTGAAGAGACGAGGTGGTTGATTGGTAAAGCGCTTGGCTTCTGAACCGGCGGTCCGAGGTTCGAATCCTGATATTTTTAATTTTGGGATCTTCGGGCACCTCTGAGTCCACCCAGCTCTAATGGGTACCTGGCATTAGTTGGGGAAAAGTAAAGGCAGTTGGTCGTTGTACTGGCCACACGACACCCTCGTTAACCGTATGCCACAGAAACAGATGACCTGCCCTATAGACCACAAGGTCTGAAAGGAGAACTTAATGGGGACCATTGTTATTATGTAATTGTAATGTTCTGTAAATAAACATTTGTCCTTTTTTGAGTTGTCCTTGTCCTTAACTTGCCGGACATCTGGTAAGAAGTTTCTCGAAATCTTTATTCTACCTGAACATTTCTTTACAACTTTCTAGTAGTATTGTTTTATTATTAATATTAAAGTGGAGGATTCTATTGATCTCATCTCATCTCTGCCTGTGGTCCCTTCTGGGGCATAGGCCACCAACCAGCTTCCTCAAGGTATCTCGGTTCTGGGCGAGTCTCTCCATGTCTTGCCCACCTGTTTGGCAACTGCTTACTAATCTGTAAATATGGATAAAGGTGCAGCCCATCGAAGTAGATATCTTTCAGAAACGCTTGAAGATTCTATTGAAGTCAAACTAAATGTCCATATCGTTGGACTAATAAAAGTATCTTTACTAAATCATCTCTTATTTTATCTTCTCTCGAGATACTATTTAAAACTAGGTTATAGTGTAATTTTAAATAAAGACAGATCATTTGACAATATTGCATCAGCAATTGTTTATAATTGTGATATCTAATTACGGGAATATAAAATTAATATTTCTCTCCCCTATCTAAACAAGGTATGTCACAATGTAAATCTTTCTCAGCATTTTTTTTTTTTAAGATAAACGAACAAAGTCTGGTGTCTACAATGTTTTTCTGCTAAGCTCAGACCAGGAAGTGGAGTCTCGACTGACTTTGAAATAATAATAATCATTTCATTTATCGAGAACTGTTAGCAGGCTAATGTAGGCCCAATGCGCTCTGATAACATAACAATATCATTGCACTGAAGGAGCTCGCGAACCGTAACTTTTGAGGGAGAACCGTAAAAAAGAGCTATATGAGTTGTGTCCCTTGAGCGCAGGACTCATTAAAGTGTGATGATTTATTACTTGGTATTTCTTCTTATATTAATTATTATTATGATTCAAACACACTTATCTTGCAGGACTTCTTAACTAGATTGCTTAAGATCTAGATCTAGTGATTATAAAGAAGGTTTGCGTAATTTACACATTGTTATTATCAGTTTGTGCTGTCCTGTAAATAAGCACCTGTCCTTATTGAGTTGCTTAAATAATACTAATACAATAAGACTAATACAATATGTGCATCAAACAAGAATATAAAAGCATTTTTATCACCAAAGTTTATTAAGTCATATTTAAATGTTATGTAGACAAGCGTGTCAAAAGCATTCATACACAAGTATTTTATGGGCCTCCAAGGACAGATTATCATGAGCTATTGTTCTTCTATCAAGTCATTATATTAAAATGCACATTAATGAAGCAATGCATTCATTAATATAGATCAGTGTAGCTATTTTACATTAATACAATTATTGTAGATATGCACTTATTTATTCATACATATACATGTATGCATATATTCATTTTGCACATTTGAGGAGTCTCATCCTATTGTCTCATAAAGTGTATTTGAAATGTTCTCACAAGGTTTTGTTTCATTGCCTTCTTGATCATGCTTTTTATCGGACTTGATCTCTACTGGAAATAAATAGTTTGTAATATAGTGTTATACTATTCTTGTATAAAGATATATATATATATATAATACAACTAATAAGTTATTAAATACAAGGTTATATATGAACCAACTTATCGAAAAACCTTTGTAGGTATTTATTTTCTTTTGATAAAAAGAAAAAGCTAAAATGTTACTAGAAATAATAAATCACCTTTAGGGTCAGAATTTGGTGATTTTACAATCATAGAAGAGATGCAAGACACTAATAACAAAGACAAACAGACACAAAAACTATTTTGTTCCCCTGGCAATCAAATCATTAGAAAGAAACTTTCTGATATAGACTTTTCACGTGTAAATTATGAGTGAGTCTGTTGTGAATGTATATTTTTATTACTATAATTAGAATGTTTTGTTTGGTGTAATGCCTAAATTGTAAGACAGATTTCCTAATGGATAAGAAAGATTATCATTATTATTATTATTGTTATTAATATTACAGTGTACATGTAGCCGATAACAGTATACTCTTGTGTGCCCTCAACAAGGAAAAAGATTCTCAAGCCTTGTTATTGGGTGACAAATAGGATTTCTTAAGCTTCACCAACCTTGCATAAAAAGTGTAATGGCATTCGGATTTTAAAATTTCCGCAACGTCGTTCCGTCCGGCCCGACAGAACGTCGGCACAAAGTGTAAAAAAAAGTCCCCTCTATAAAGAAAGGTGGAAAATGTATCTTTACCTACGCTAGGGCTCTTATTATATATCTGATGGTCCTTTAACAGTTGTGCGTTTATGAAATGGGAATTTAACAAGAATAGTGAACTGATCTTTACTTTGTTGTGGACTATTAAAATAAGCCAATAGATTTATTCTTGTAATGAAAGTATGACTCTTTTTAAAAACAACAACATATAAACAGTATTAAGAAAAAAATATGACGGCATTCTTGGTTGAGCCACAAATAAAAGATTGTTAAACTACGCCTAGAGATTGAAAGATTTATGAGAGTATTTACCAAACAAAAAAAAACGAGACAAGAAATTAAGTTGGTGGTCAAACTAGCTACAATGTTGCTCACATTTTCAGTAATGAAATAAAGCCATTTTCCGATCTAAAAAGATAAACTTTCAATGTCTCATTAATTAAAAGTTTCAGATCGATTTCCTTTCGTTTTTTTGTAGTCTTTCGGTCCAAAACGACCCGCGACACAAGTGTCGGAACTTAAAAAGGCCCGCAGGTTGAATTAGGCTGGGAATCACTGATTTGGGCTATTTTTTTAGTGAAATTGCTAGGTCTCTGTTTGACAAGTAATACTATGCCTCCAACATCACATGACAAGCCCACACCTGAAACCCCCATGGAAGGAGGAAGGAGGGACGACCCTGAAATACCTGGCACCGGGATTTCGAACAAGATGCCGAGACGATCTTCAAGACGCTTGAACAGTTAAAGTTACAGACACAGGACAAAGACGCCTGGAGGAAGCTGGTTGATGCATATGCCTCAAAACAATACCAAACACGAAGATGAGTTGACAATGGCTATTTGAGCCTGAGGATAGGTTTTAAGCGAGATTGTAGTCTGAGTAGTTACACTAGCACTATACGATAGTGACAGGATACGTTTTGTGTTTGATGTCACAGTATGCATACCTGATATTACAATGAGACTGTGTTGATGAGACAATATGCGTCTTTGATTTTCAATTTCATAGCATCGTAACTTTTAATCTATGACTGAACACTCAAACAATATCGTGATGCTAGAGATATAAATGGAAAGAAGAGGCTCAAAACACATTTTACTAGTATAGTTCAAGTCCTTGGAACTACAAATGCATCCCTTTAAATAACTTTCCCTGCCTTTCTTATTTTTTTTTTTACTATATCAAATCTCTTCTCTCACGCGCCCGGAACCAATCCATCAATGCAATGGAATTTCCTTCATACCCCTATGGCATTAAAGTAAAAAGTAAAGCCCCCCTTTCAGACCTTGTGGTCTATAGGGCAGATGATGTAAAGGTCATCTGATTCTGTGGCCTACGGTTAACGAGGGTGTCATGTGGCCAGCACAACGACCAACCGCCTTTACTTTTACTCCCACTAATGTCAGGTACCCATTAGAGGTGGGTGGACTCAGGTGCGCCCAAGAATCCTGATATAAAAATCCCTGTGTTCACCAGGATTCGAACCCGGGCCCCCCTGTTCAGTAGCCAAGCGCTTTACCGCTCAACCACCGCACCTCGCTATGGCATTACGATGCAAATATTCAACCAATGAAAAAAATAATTTTGTTATTTAAAATGGTCTTGCACGCTTTCGCTCCTTGACAGACAGTAGGCTAAGAATGTGGACACGAATAATAATAATAATAATAAATAATTGCACAAATTTTCTGAAAAGAATAATTAACTGATTCAAGTATCCCTCAAGAAATCCCTAAAAACAAATTGGAATTGACACCCATGACAGTGAAAAACTGGCAAATTATTCACTCCTCAATCTGCGGAGTCATACGTGTCGGTATTCGGCTATGTTTCGGATGTTCCTTTAAAATTTAAGGTTATTACGTTAAAGCCCTCACATCTTGCAGCGAGGGGTGGCGGCTGGTAGAGTTTAAACCGAGAACCATCGAACAGACAGTCCGAAACGCAAGGAAATGACCATGCAGCCATACACCCGTATTAAGGCTACGAGGCAAAAATTATAGCGGACAGCTGTGAAATTCGACTAATATAAATCTTTGCTTAAAATAAGACAATACGATGTTAGTCTTAACCAATTCTTGTATTGATTGTTATATTTTTTAAAGACAAAATCAAAACTTTTTTTTAGAATGTAGGTGAAATAAGAATGTGCTAATCTTCGATCAGGAAAAACTTGATTATTAATCTATATTATTATTTTTTTTAAAGTAAACCTAATAGCTTTAAGAAAAAAAAAAGTACCTTCAAAAGTAGAGTAATTGTATTCATTTGTTTCACTCAAACTGTCGTATGTCTGTAGCTCAGTTCCAGGTTTTAAGTCTTCCTGACTTCTGTTTCTTAATGTTTTAATTCTGCCTTTGTATACAACAATGATAACAACAATCAAGATGAAAGCAACAGCACCAACAGCTACTCCAATACCAACACCCGATGAAAATGTCAAACTACTGGACTCAGTCTGGGATGCTAGAAAACAGATCTAATATTTAGAGATCATGATAGAAAGCTTAAATGATGTAATTTTTTTTTTAAATCTATTATGCGTATGATTTTTACGAAGCTTTTGTCAAATCAGTCAGTCTGTCTGTCTGTCTGGTAAAGGTTTTTTCTCCCTCAATCAATCTCAAATCAAGGTTGAAATTTTGCTATTCATCGGCGTGGACAAGACATTAATCGATAAAAAAAAATATTTAGTTTATTAACCAATTGTTTTGCTTGGTATCAAACAAGGGAAAGTAGTAGTACTTGAAAAATATGGTGGTAAAAGTTAAATTCAACCATTGTATGCTTTGTTTAGAGAATTACAAAGTTTAAACCTGACATTTGGTAACTAAAACAAAACATCTATCATCATCTATTTTTATTAACATTTTTCCGGGACAGTCGTTATTGCACTGACATGAGAGATTTGAGCCATCGAGTTGGAATTTAGATAGTGCAACTTTAAAAAAAAAAGTAAATGCATTTAAAAAGCGATCATAGCAGCCTTCACACTGATACATTTTTTTTTCTTTGTCCCCTCCCCCCACCCCCTTCTCAAATGGTGAAGGCAAGTGATAGATCATAAGGCATTGAGAAAGCTAAGATGCATGAGATTGCGCAAAACAAAAACAATTGGTAAAAATATTTCTAATCTTACAGGATTCGTTATTGTTAGTCTAGATCTATTACACATTAAATCACAATGACTGATCCAAACTAATTGATACACTTACATTTTATTGATTTTGAAGTGTTTTAATTTAATTTTTTGAAGTAAACTTTTTTTACTTTTTTTTTTTTTAATTGAAACTTATTTTAATTTTTTAAAGCATAATGACTATAATAATAACCTGCTCACAATAAAGACCGTTACATGCAGGTAAACAAGTGATACAGTAGCCAAGTCTATTACATAAGAGATCTTTACAGGCGGATGAACACTTACAGGCACAATATGCACCATGGTAGCCTCTTGGACAATCTGTGAGTCATTGTATAAATCTTTGACACTATCTATGTGTCTGTCTGTCTGTCTATCTATCTATCTATCTATCTATCTATCTATCTATCTATCTATCTATCTATCTATCTATGTGTCTGTCTATCTATCTAACTATCTATCTATCTATGTGTCTGTCTATCTATCTATCTATCTATCTATCTATGTGTCTGTCTATCTATCTATCTATCTATGTGTCTGTCTATCTATCTATCTATCTATCTATCTATTTGTCTGTCTGTCTGTCTATCTATCTATCTATCTTTCTATTTATTTATCTTATCTTATCTTTCTTATCTATCTATCTTATCTATCTATCTATCTATCTTATCTATCTATCTATCTATCTATCTATCTATCTATCTATCTATCTATCTATCTATCTATCTATCTATCTATCTATCTATCTATCTATCTATATCAATCTAACTATCTCTATTTATCTATCTATCTATATATTTATCTATCTATCTATCTATCTATCTATCTCTATTTATCTATCTATCTATCTCTATTTATATATCTATCTATCTCTATCTATCTATCTATCTCTATTTATCTATCTATCTATCTCTATCTATCTATCTATTTATGTATGTATCTATCTATCTATCTATATCTATCTATCTATCAATCTCTATTTATCTATCTATCTATATATATCTATCTATATATCTCTATTTATCTATCTATTTATCTATCTATCTATTTATCTATCTATTTATCTCTATCTATCTATCTCTATTTATCTATCTATCTATATATTTATCTATCTATTTATCTATCTATCTATCTATCTATCTATATCAATCTAACTATCTCTATTTATCTATCTATCTATATATTTATCTATCTATCTATATCTATCTATTTATCTATCTATCTGTCTATCTCTATCTATCTATTTATCTCCATTTATCTATCTATCTATCTCTATTTATCTATCTATCTATCTCTATTTATCTATCTATCTATCTCTATTTATCTATCTATCTATCTCTATTTATCTATCTATCTCTATTTATCTATCTATCTCTATCTATTTATGTATCTATCTATCTATCTATCTATCAATCTCTATTTATCTATCTATCTATCTCTATTTATCTATCTATCTATCTCTATTTATCTATCTATCTCTATTTATCTATCTATCTCTATCTATTTATGTATCTATCTATCTATCAATCTCTATTTATCTATCTATCTATCTCTATTTATCTATCTATCTATCTATCTATCTCTATTTATCTATCTATCTCTATCTATCTATTTATCTATCTATCTCTATCTATCTCTATTTATATCTAACCATCTCTCTATCCATATCTATTTCTATCTATCTATCTATTTATCTATCTATCTATTTATTTATCTATCTATCTATATATATATATTTGTGTGTGTGTGTGTGTCTGTCTTTCCACCTGTTTAATTTAAATATTACACAGTCAAATTTGTTTTTAAATCATAAACAAACAAATATTACCTGTAGAATAGGTGACACCTGTAAGACTATCACTAATATAGTCACAAAATCCAGTAACTCTATCACAAGATTGGTCTTTGCATTTAGAGCTACACTCATTGACACAGTTACGTCCCCATTTTCCAGTTGTACATTCTGAGGAAAAAAAAAAGCTTGTAATCAAAACATTCTCAAATTGTATAACATTGATGTATTTACAAATACTAAAATCTCCCACGTTTATTAACAATAAAAATATTTTTTTTTATTAAGTTCAAACTTACTAGAAATGCGTTAAGTGTGTGATTTCTCTGTCTGTCTGTCTGTGTGTGTTAGGGATTCTAATAATGCAGGCGTTTCACGTAGGCATAAAAGGGTAACAAAATATGCATTAATTTAGGGAGCAAGAGCCCACCCCCCTCAAACTAGACGGTACCTGGTGGATTTAAAATGATTTCCAGAATACAGGGCAGGGAGCGTTGCAATGCTGTTACAGTCAAAATAAATTAGGACAGCTATTTAAGATGTTAACGAAGCACGGGTATGGGCTAGTAAAAAACTTCTTAAGTTGGATATAGAAATATTCTTACCTACAGTGCAGTCAGGAGGATCCATGAGCCCATCACATCCATTGTCACATTTCCCAGTCTGGCTATTACATGACAAATTGAAACAATCGTTTCTACAGTTCAGGTAACAGTTAGGTCCCCAGGTGTCAGTGGCACATTCTAGGAATGTATTTGTGAAAAGCCAACAGGTACACACAAAGACACACGTCACAAGAGAGCATTTATAAATTACTTTTAAGTAATATATATTAATATATATTATATATTTTATGTCACAATTAAAAAAACAACAACAAAAAAAAACATGACTATAAATATAAATAAAATTTAAATAATCATCTTTTTTTAATATATAGCCTCCCCTGTTCTTTTTTTTTTTTTTTTTTTTTATAATAAAATTTTGAAAAAAAAAAAGGTTTTTTTTTTTAATAAATAAAATAACAGCTTACATATTTAATACTAAAAACTGTTGTAAATATGGAATTGGATTTTCAAAACCTTTTCTAGTTTTTTGAGCTTAACAGACGAACGGACGGACCACACAAAAGTAAAAGTGACCTTTCACCATCAGAATGCAATAATTTAATTATAACATACCCATTGTACAGCTTGGTGGATCACTAAAGCCTTGGCATGCCTTGTCACAAACACCAGTTATCTTATCACACGATTGACCATAACAATTTACACTACAAATGTTTGTACAGTTTACACCCCACTGACCAGCAGGACATGCTAAAGAAATTTTTAAAAAGGACACATAGCATGTTTATTAATAACAATGAGAATATTCTTTACATATTTTTGCAAACAATCAAAATAGAAATATACTTTGAAAAAAAAAAAGAAAAGTTTAACCTAATAACAGAACTCCAATGGAAAGAATACGAAATTATTAAAGAATGGATTTTAAAAAATAATCACGGTTCTAATTAATAAAATAACTTTCTGCTTCAAAGGAATGCACTTAGAAATGTGATTCTACAGTGTTGAATCAAGTGCAGAGAACTCATGAAAAAGCCGTTGATAACACTTTAATTTAATGAATTTATTTTTACCTTAAAAAACGTGTCATTAGGTGTCAAGGGTGAATATGTTCATGTATGTATGATCTAATTTTACAAATGAGCGAATCACCGGAATTGAGCGGCACCTTCGACATACACGTTGGTTGTGTTACATTTTACAACACTTCGCCTAAGCGCTAATGCTAACACGGAGTCAGGCTCTGGTTACGATTAAAAAAACAATGGTCGCTGACCTACTACGTCACGAACCAGTCTTACGGCCTGTGGTCAAGGAGGTCACGAATTGTGTTAGTTATCAAAAGTAGAGAGTGCAGTGTGTGATATGCCGAAAAGTTCATTAAAAGTTTCTCTGTATTGATCTAGTTGTTAAATTGTTTTATTCGATAATTACAGCGGAACCTCGGGACACCTAGATCTATGGAGAAGGTAGTTATCAGATAGTTATAAGTAGATATATATTAGGAAAGCTGTAACAATAGGCTAGATCTATATCTTTTCGTTAAATTTTGTGTTTTTGCAACCAAAATGGTATATATTTCTAACATAGATAACAAACCTGTTCTACAATCAGGTGGATCCATAGAACCAAAGCAAACTTCATTGCATGAGCCATCATCAAGATGACAGTTGTTTTGACAGATATGTGGACAAGTACGACAATCCGAATTACAGGTCCCAGGAGGACATTCTGTTTCAAAAAGGAAAAAAATTGCTCCATTAGGAGACCTCTTAAATACTAGAAGATCATTGTTGTATTATAAAGTATAAACGACTTACATAAGCAAAGTCTTCTGTGTTTTTTACAAAGCTTTTATCAACTCACTCTGTCCGTCTGTCTGTCTGGTAAAAACTGTGCACACGTTATTTCTCCCACACCCAATCTCGGATCAAGTTGAAAATTTAAACAATTATTTTTTTAAACCAAACAAAACATGAACCAAAAAAAAAATTAATTAGTCTATTTATTGCTCGTCATTAGTTATTTTATTGATCCAAGAAGGGAAATTATTCAGTTAGTATTATGCAATTATCTTATCTTATATAATACAGACGTTACTTCAAAAAAGAAGATTTTGTTTTTGTATTTGAAGATTATGGTTCAATGTTTTATGTATTATTGCTACTTTACTTATGAGCCTTCTGTCCTGAAGGCTTTCTAAATTTAGTGATTTTACTAAAGGTGTTACTCTAGTCAAATGTGAATATTCGTTTGTTATGAATCTCACTGCTCTATTTTGTGTCTGTTCTAGTTTCTTAATGTTTTCTTGAGTTGAGGGGTTCGGCTAAATATGTGAGGTTTGACTCCTTGGATAATTATGCACGTTATTTCTCACTAACGTTTTCTCAAATTAAGTTAAAAAATTTCTCACTAACCTTTTCTCACATAAGGTTAAAAAAAATTCCTCACTAACCTTTTCTCACATTAAGTTAAAAAATTTCTCACTAACCTTTTCTCA
Organism: Biomphalaria glabrata; assembly: GCF_947242115.1. Classification (NCBI taxonomy): domain Eukaryota; kingdom Metazoa; phylum Mollusca; class Gastropoda; family Planorbidae; genus Biomphalaria; species Biomphalaria glabrata. The sequence goes on along the minus strand of NC_074715.1, from coordinate 2,060,539 downwards.
CATTAAGTTAAAAAAAAAATTCTCACTAACCTTTTCTCACATTAAGTTAAAACATTTCTCACTAACCTTTTCTCACATTAAGTTAAAACATTTCTCACTAACCTTTTCTCACATTAATTTAAAACATTTCTCACTAACCTTTTCTCACATTAATTTAAAACATTTCTCACTAACCTTTTCTCACATTAAGTTAAAACATTTCTCACTAACCTTTTCTCACATTAAGTTAAAACATTTCTCACTAACCTTTTCTCACCTTAATTTAAAATTTCTCACTAACCTTTTCTCACATTAAGTTAAAACATTTCTCACTAACCTTTTCTCACATTAAGTTAAAAAATTCTCACAACCTTTTCTCACCTTAATTTAAAATTTTTCACTAACCTTTTCTCACATTAAGTTAAAACATTTCTCACTAACCTTTTCTCACATTAAGTTAAAACATTTCTCACTAACCTTTTCTCACATTAAGTTTAAAAAAATTCCTCACTAACCTTTTCTCACATTAAGTTAAAACATTTCTCACTAACCTTTTCTCACATTAAGTTAAAACATTTCTCACTAACCTTTTCTCACATTAAGTTAAAAAAAATTCCTCACAACCTTTTCACACCTTAATTTAAAATTTCTCACTAACCTTTTCTCACATTAAGTTAAAACATTTCTCACTAACCTTTTCTCACATTAAGTTAAAAAATTTCTCACTAACCTTTTCTCACATTAAGTTAAAAAAAAATTCTCACTAACCTTTTCTCACATTAAGTTAAAACATTTCTCACTAACCTTTTCTCACATTAAGTTAAAAAAAATTCCTCACAACCTTTTCTCACCTTAATTTAAAACATTTCTCACTAACCTTTTCTCACATTAAGTTAAAACATTTCTCACTAACCTTTTCTCACATTAAGTTAAAAAATTCTCACAACCTTTTCTCACCTTAATTTAAAAATTTTCACTAACCTTTTCTCACATTAAGTTAAAACATTTCTCACTAACCTTTTCTCACATTAAGTTAAAAAAATTCTCACTAACCTTTTCTCACATTAAGTTAAAACATTTCTCACTAACCTTTTCTCACATTAAGTTAAAACATTTCTCACTAACCTTTTCTCACATTAAGTTAAAACATTTCTCACTAACCTTTTCTCACATTAAGTTAAAAAAAATTCCTCACAACCTTTTCTCACCTTAATTTAAAATTTTTCACTAACCTTTTCTCACACTAAGTTAAAACATTTCTCACTAACCTTTTCTCACATTAAGTTAAAACATTTCTCACTAACCTTTTCTCACACTAAGTTAAAACATTTCTCACTAACCTTTTCTCACATTAAGTTAAAACATTTCTCACTAACCTTTTCTCACACTAAGTTAAAACATTTCTCACTAACCTTTTCTCACATTAAGTTAAAAAATGTCCACAATTATTTTTGGTTCCTAACAAAATATGAATCAATAAAAAAAAAAACCAATTAGGCACTTAATTATTGATAATTAGTAATACGTTCTTCTGTTTGATATCAAATAAGGTAAATAAATCCTACATTAGTTATAAATGTAGACTTATTCCCCTCATATAAGCCCTTTTAAATATTTGTTTGATATTTATTATGTTTGTTTTAAATATATTTAGTAAAAACGACTTTGATATGTTTTTGGTTTAAATAAGTGCTGCTTTTTTTTAATTTCAGAAAATATTTTTTATTCTTAAAAAAATGATACTAAATCTGGGTATCTCCTGAATTTTTTTTTTTTTTATTGAACTGTAGATATGGAAGTACGCAAGTTAAATAGTAAATCTATAACAATGAACGAATGTAAACGAAATCAGATAATGATAATGACTTTCACAATGTTACAATAGTAGAAATTAAGATGGTTAACTAGTAGGCCTATATTTGGTAATATTTGCCTTCAATGAAAAAAAAACATATTTTTATGTTAAATAAAAGAAAAAAAAATCAGTTGCTTGTGTAATTTTGTCGTCTGCGCTAGACCAGGCCGCAACTGGGTTTGAGAAGTCTTATCTTATCTTATGTAATACAGACGTTACGTCCTACGCGTGTTCCTAGCCTAATCTAGTCATGTGAAACAATGCTCCCATCTCTAATCTTTGGAATCTACGACACTCTCGACAGGTCTGGGGAAACCCACAATTCTCGACCTGTATGGTGACATGTGTGCACTACGCAAGACAGCAGGGTTTCTGTCTAGGGCTTTTGCAAGAGAGGATTGGAGCCTCTCAAGCCCTCACTCAAATGGAGTTTGATGATGGTGATGATGATGATGAAGACGCTGCCATTTATTATCGTCTACAGCTCTCACAAGAAAATGTGATTTGAACATAGTTTGAAAATTTTAAAAGCCTAAATTGTTGACATGTTTGTAGCTTATGCACTTAATACGCATCAGTATCATCATGAAATTGATTCGAACCACTAATATCTTAATATTGTACGCACCAGTATCATCACGTCCTTGGTACGCATTACTGGCATACTATCGGTATGCACCACTATCATCAAGCACTTTGAACGCACTTCTAACATCTCGCACTTGCTACGCACCACTAACTTCAAGCATTTGCTATGCACAAAAATCATCACGCACTTGCTTCGCACCACGAAGAATACGCAGTTGCTACGCACCACTAACATCACGCACTTGGTAGGCACCACTAACATCAGTTGTGTTTTTTTTTAAACCCCTAACCTTTCTATCATATAATACAATTATTCTATCTAGATCTAGTTATTCAACCTCCAAAATAACAGTACTCTCGTCTCATAATTATTATTTTGCAATTTTTAGATACATAGTCTAGAAAGATCTAGGTAATCAATCTATTTAAATGTACATAAGATAATTAAAATCAACAGACGTAAATTATTTATTTCTAGGGTTTTCGAAACATAAACTCAATGGTAACTATTCTATTTATTTAACAGATTAGCCTGAACATGTGGTTCTGTGATTAATAGCACATTATATTTCAAATCCTTAAAAGGGTATTGCATTATTTCTAAACTTTGAAAATTAAAGATCATTATTTTTCTAAGACAGAATAGATCGATTCGGGGCGACTTCCTCTACAGCTTGAAAAAGAGTTACTTACATAACAATTAATATATATATATATAAATATATATATATAGGTCGATGAATTGATTAATAGCGGATAAGAATTTCTTTCCTTTTTCCATTGTATATGTGATATATATAGGTCTGTGGATAAAACATTTTGCAGTACAACATGAATTTTATGAGTTTTCAAAGTTGGAACTATATTTAAAATGTAAATTTACCTCCATAAATTTCAACCTCACACAAAGTTACATATTTTCCAGCTCCGTCATCAAAAGTGGCAATAATGGTAACATTTGAGACAATAGTTTTTGAAATATCTAACACTGTGTAGATTGGTTCTCCAGTGTCTGATGTATCATCATAAGAAAAGCTTGTAGAGCCAAGTCCTCTTCCTTCTAAAAAAAAATGTTTTTGGCGATCTCTATTTTCTGGAAAAAAAATATGTTTATATATATATGTAGAAATATTTTTAAAAAATTTCAAGTTATGTATGCAATATACTTTTCCTATATAGGCTTACCATTTCTGTTAAATAGAACATATCTCGTAATTTCCTGAGCATTGAAACATACACTCCAAGTTGGGGAGGTCTCATTGTTTGTATGCGAGCAACTATTGTGTTCTAAATCTGGATCTGTGTTACCGTCAACAACCACACTAGAAGTCCAATGTATTGACAAAGAACTACTTTGCCATGTTTCATGTCGAAGACCTACATTACGACCTGAAATATCTCTTTATAAAAATACTATGATGAAATTTGTATATGAGAATCGATACAAAACATTTAACAATAAACTATATATATATATATAAAAAAATTTAATAATAAGAATTTGGATTCTAAAATGCTGCTAATCAAATCACAACTGAATTAACATCAAGATAATATAATAGAAGTATGTTTTTCTGCTTGTATAAAAATACCCAATTATATAGTAAAAATGGCAAGGTCTTCGATCTTGAAGATTAAGGATAAGTGCAGTGCTTCACATGACCACACAAACCCTATATGGCCGCCTTCAGTCGTGTAGCAACTATCGATCACCTCATAAAATGAGATGATTGATTAGGCGGAATATGTCGCCCCACACAGCAGTTTCCCCCTTCTCCCCGCAGCTGATATAGCCTAAGAAACGGTTATCGCCGATACAGTTAGTGACCAGCGGCATCTCTGAAGAAAAATCAGGGGCCGGTGACCCTTAAGAAGTATGCAGACCACAATTTTACACCATACAAGAGCATGCTATCCCGCTGATCCCAAACACAACCCCTTCAACCTGAATATTTTGCCACATCTAAAGCATACAAAGCCGTTGTCCGATGGAGATCTATTTAAGTGATCTGTCGCAACTCCTATGTATGGGCTTTTTCTTGGCTTCTTAATCAAATAGAACGAGCTACAACTAATTATATCAACTAAAAATTCCGAAATTCCCAGTCTTCACTGTGATTCCAAATCAGGTTTGGAAGCCAAGTCCTTCCACTCAGCCACCGCGCACCTATGTATTGTTATAGCTGAACAAAATATTTAATGGGGAACATAGGTGCTTTGGCTGAGCGGTAAAGCGCTTGGCTTCCGAACCGGAGACCGGGGTTCGAATCCTGGTGAAGACTGGGATTTTTTATTTCTGTGGCCTATGGTTAACAAGGATGTCATGTGGCCAGCACAACGACCAACCGCCTTTACTTTTCCCTAACTAATGTCAGGTACCCATTAGAGCTGGGTGGACTCAGGAGCGAACTAAAAAAAATCCAGAAATTTAAAATACCAGTTTTCACTGACATTCGAACCCACGACTCCGGGTTCGGAAACTAAGCGCTTTGCCACACGGCTATCGCGCCACCAAGAATTTAATAATCAAACTAAACTTATATTTGCAGTAGGTTTACCTCCATTAATATATAAAGAACATATTGACTGTACGCCAGCTCCCGATATAAGGACGCTTTGAATTTCTTTTGTCACATCACATTTGATATCCAGAGTTTGCTTGTTCACAAGATACAGTCTTTTATTGTCACATGTCAAATTTTGTGATGGTTGTGACGGACTTGTAAACTCAACATCAATGTACGACAGCAGTGCTATAGCGTTAGAAAAAAAAATTAAATAAAATTTAACCTTGATTAAAACGTACTTGCACAAGCATCACTAGGGTTGGTGTCGCGCGGTGCGGTTTGCTAATATGGTGTCACCTTCACCCATAAAATTAAATATTTCAAAAAAAAAGTATCCTTTTTTTTAATTTTTAACATGGAAAATTTTGTTAACTAGATGCTTATGTCGATTAGTTAAAATGAAAATATAGGCTAAAAAAAAATCAACTTTACTGTCGTTCCATAATGTGGTCTGCACCCTTGGCGCCTGACTAGCAAGCAGCAAAGAAACTGTGTATTTAAAGCGCCTTTTTTAAAAAACTTAACTCTTAAATTCGATTTACAATGTTTATGAAAAAAATTTGTTTAACTTTAATAAACAGATATTAAAAATGCATCATTTTCATAAAAAAAATTATTTAACATTTAATTACTTGCGTCATTAACAACTATACGTAGCTAGGTAAAGACAAAGGTTCGATTCCATTGTATAATTAGCAGTTGATTTTGTTGATCTAAGCAAGTTGAATCATTTCTGTCTGTAAGTTTGTCTAAATCTTGAATTGGCCTGACATTGTCTATTGTTGCCAGGTCCTCTGAAAAGATGAAAGCAAATTAAGACTTAGCTCGTTGCCACTGTCATTTTACTTCTAGGAAAATGTTGAATTCTTTAGGTATTTGATCTTTGCTTGTCGCACTCATAAAAAATCATAATTATCTTGATATATTGTCACGTAACAGACTAACTACCGGCAATAACCTTAGCAACTAGGTCCGCCTTTTTTTACCAGAAGGTTCTAACGAAAGTACTTTGACGTCAATTTTGATCACGTGATTGTGCGTAGTTTTGCCTGGGGAGCTTTAGAGCTGTGCACCTCTGTTGTAGAGAGGGTTTTTCCGTTGTAGAATTAATATATTTTTTTGAATTTATTTGCAAACGAGCTCAGAAGAAGATATTATTTTAATACAGTTTCATTTGGTACATTTTGTATATTATGAGTGATTCCTAGTTCCTGAATATAAAGTTTAGTATTTTGAATATCTAAAGATATTTAAAATCTACATAAGTATCCCCGGCATCACAGGAAGTTCTTTGAGTGTTTGAATAAAAGTCTTCAATAAACCAAAAGTGCATTGTCTGATCGACACAACATCATAGTAGCCTCAAGTCATCTTTACATTTGTACACTCGAAATAACAACACAGCGACATATAGACACCTCAATAGCGCCCTGTGATATATATAAATATTGGGTGAACTCTGTTTATGTGGCCTAGGGTTAACGAGTATGCCATGTGGCCAGCACAATGCCTTTACTTTTCCCCAACTAGTGTCAGGTACCCATTAGAGCTGGGTAGACTAAGAGGCGCCCAAAGATCCAGTCTTCACCAGGATTTGAGCATGGGCCTTCCGGTTCAGAAGCCAAGCGATTTACTGCTCAGCCACCGCGCCTCCTACAAGGTTCGACACCCGACTTGGGCAGAGTTGCGTTTACTGAGCGCCTAAAGGCAGGCACGGAAAACCAACTCCTAGATACCCCCTCCCCCCCACTGGTCCACAAATGAGATTGGACGAAAGCGCTCTGAGCATGCTATAAGCATGAAAGTAGCGCTATATAAAAGCTATAATAATAATACATATGTAAAAATCATTTTATAAATTTATATTCACAAATATAGTAATTGAAAAAATAGATCGACTCATTTGAAAATTACTCTAATAGAAGAAAGTGCATACGGTAGTATCTAAAGCAGGCATTTAATTTAGCGACATTCATTGCGTATTAATCTTCTTGTTCGACATTGTTTATCAGCGTCAAGTACCTTTATATTGTTAAAGTTTCACCTGTGTTGTTTTTTTTTCATCTACACTTTCTTCTCAAGACACAAACCTGGGGCGCCTAAGAACTAAAGCCGACCTCTCTCTCAAGCTGCTAAGAGCATTCATTATATACCTTCGTTACACTTTAAATCCTACTGTAGACGCGTCACTGTCGCTCAGTCTAAACAACTTTTCGAGCCAAATTTCTGATCTTGTCCTAACATATTATATTGCTTATTTATACACCCATAATAAAAATAACAAAAAAATAGTTGGCCTTTTGACTATATAGCTCAGGATACGGCCTTGTAAAATTAATATCGAAGGAATAACATATGATATAAAATATTTAAATAGCATTTGATGGTTACTCCAAATGAAAATTTAAAAAAATTTAAAAAACAAAATGAAGAAGTAAAATAAATACGTACGATACTGGCAATTTAACCCGAACCAGCCTTTCTGGCAGACTCCATTCTGACTGCAGCTTCCGTCGTTTTTACAGCCATTATCACAGTGACATTTGTAGGTATCGTTTGGTCCAAACCACGTGACTTTAAAGGACAGAAGAAAGATGACAGAAGCATATTTTTTTCAAGTAATCACCTCTTCGTTAACATTAAGATTTTTAGAGATGCTGTTGACCTAATGTAATTGATGTGAGCTAATGTGACCTGATGTGACCTAATGTAACCTGATATGACCTAATGTAACCTTATGTGACCTAATGTAACCTGATGTGACCTAATGTAACCTGATGTTACCTAATGTAACCTGATCTGACCTAATATAACCTGATGTAACCTGATGTGACCTAATGTAACCTGATGTGACCTAATGTAACCTGATGTGACCAAATGTAATCTGATGTGACCTAATGTAATCTGATGTGACCTAATGTAATCTAATTTGACCTAATGTAATCTAATGTGACCTTATGTAATCTAATGTGACCTTATGTAACCTAACGTGACCTCACGTAGCCAGTGGCGTAGCAATGTATCCGTAGGCCCGGGTTCAAGAATAACTTGGTGTGCCCCCCTCTCCCATAATAAGACGAATGTAGTTTGTGACAAACCAATTGCGTAGTCTTAATGTGTATTGGCACATTTACTATAAGACATTCCAATTCAAGTAGTGTAGCCTTTTTTTTAAGTAGGCCTAATTATGTCATTACATTTAATTCAGTTATGACTCCAACAAGTTATAGTATCATGTTTGTACAATGTCTAAACATAACTAAACGACTTATGAGTTCTATTTTCCATTATCCTATACTTTTAGGCGAGCAATTCTTGTATATATATATATATATATATATATATATATATATATATATCCTATACTCTTAGGCGAGCATATCTTGTATATATATTTATATCCTATACTCTTAAGCGAGAAATTCTTGTATATATATATATATAATATATATATTTAATACCAGGTGACTAAACCTCGCTCGGATGAATAAATTGCTAAGGAAGTATATAAACCCGAAGTCATTTTGGGGAATATTTTAGTAATTACGAAAATGAACGATTGGGTAAAGACTACTAATCTGAAGAGTTGCTTTTTTGTTCTGTTAGTTTTCAAAGTAATTGTACATGGCGATAAGAATAGAAAGTCTCTTAAGTTCCTCCAACAGTATAGAAAACCACAGCTCAAGTCGTAACGTTTTACATTGCATCTTTTGCGTAAAATTTTTTGGCTATTATTGACTTGGAAGAAAGTTTTGTAGTGTAACTTCCAAAAGAGGCAAGAGGGCCCATAAAAGAGGCAAAGAAAAGAGGCCTAAGGCCCAAGGATTCCTATGATGATAAAGCTAAAATTAAATAGCGCAAATTCTGAGGTTTCCTATAATAAAAAAAAGAGGATTCGAATAAGAGATTGAGCCTTTTCAAAACAATTACATCAATTATAACACCTCAGATAGGTCAGGGGAGGCGCTGTAGCTAAGCGGTAAAGCGCTTGGCTTCCGTACCGGAAGTCCCGGTTTCGAATCCTGGTAAAGACTGGGATTCTCAACTTCGGAATCTTTGGGTGCCTAGCTCTAATGGGTACCTGACATTAGTTTGGGAAAAGTAAAGGCGGTTGGTCGTTGTGCTGGCTACATGACACCCTCGTTAACCGTAGGCCAAAAAACAGATGAATTTTACATAATCTGCCCTATAGACCACTAGGTCTGAAAAGGGAACTAGTTAGGCCAGGTTCACATCTAACTTTGCATTCACTTGGATCTATCCTTTGATCTGCTGGACCGTTGGGGCACTACACAAGATCTGTCAACCTTCTTACTCCATTCTTATCTTTCTGAAAATATTGAAGCCTGCCTGGGTGGACCACTTCGGGGGCCGATTTTGAGTTTGTGTTTCCACACAAACTGTCTTTGTAACCTTGTTTAATAAGTTCTTGTTTTGTCAGTGACAAGAAAAACAAATTGTGTAAAATCTTGACCCAAGTGTGGTGTGGGAAAAATAACTTGTACAAGTATCGTACCAGACTGAGTTGAAGTGATATGAGTTGAAGTGATATTAGTTGAAGTGATATAAGTTGAAGTGATATGAGTTGAAGTGATATGAGTTGAAGTGATATGAGTTGAAGTGATATGAGTTGAAGTGATATGAGTTGAAGTGATATGAGTTGAAGTGATATGAGTTAAAGTGATATTAGTTGAAGTGATATGAGTTGAATGGAAGTTAATGGAAGTTACAGTAGTTGAATCTATTATAAGTGAAGTTTTGTATATCTTTAAGATTTGAATTTAGCAGTTTTGTAAATAAGAAAGTTGCAGAAATAACATTAAAGAAGTTTTGAAGAAAATACAGTAATCTTTCTTCATTGATTTATCTTTATTAATACAATCTCCGGCGTGTGATGATCCTGTTTTATCAACACATAATATAAGAAGAATTAACGGGAAGTAACCGAGAATTAAACAAACAGAAAATGTCACAGTGTACATACCAGACTGAGTCATAACTCTTTTGCAACAACTGCAGTACAACAGAAATACAAAAACACATTTCGTACTAGGTAAAGTCATTTCTCAAAAGAACGTATGTTGTTTTTCTATAAAGTGATATCCAAAGTTATCACCTAATGTAAGGCCCAGGCTACAGTTAACTTTCTATGTAAAGATAAAGCAGATCATTAATATGTTTTCAGCATTAAATGGGTGGTCTATCTAAGAGGAAGTAAAATACTTCACTGAGTATATCGATCTAAACTTGCAAAATAAATAAACCCTCTTGATAAGGTAATATCATCAACAATATAGAAACTCCATTTCATATTATTATTTTCGTTTGTGCAAATTTTATAGTAATGTACCCTCCAACTCAATCATTCTGCTCCTGGCAATCTGGATATTTGAGTGCTCTGCTCCTCCTAATGCTGTGTTGCTGTTAGTCGTAGGCGTCGATTCAAGAGTCTATAGTATATCTCTTGATTAGGTATGCACAATATTTAGCTTTACTTTATTTCATGAAAATAGTTTATCTGGTACAATATTATCTATATCCCTGTATGGTAGTGTAAATTGTATTTAATTTTTGATGGCACAGCTTGCACGTGAGACTTGGCAAGCAAAATAAAACAAAAACACCTTAAAAAAAAAGAAAGCTTATATAGGGCATAGAACTACACATGTACAGCCATATTTCTCAATACTGTAAGATTTATTTCTTTTTTTTTCTTAATTAAACAAAATTAGTAATTCAGAACTAATTGTTTAGCTGGTTATTTTTTTTTATTGAAACATTTATTGTTTAAATTTGTCTACATTTAACCCTGACAAGTATAAATAGGGGAAATAAGATTATATAGTGTGGGCAGTGAGTTGTTAGCTTAAATTTGGTTTTATTTAAATACTTAAAATTAAATTTATTATTTTAATACGTGTTACAGCCTCATTATATGTTATATTTTCTGTTGGCATATTTATTCTGCAATTCAATTATGTATAGCCTATAATTTTTTTTGATTTGTGATCTGTGAATTCTTTTATATCAACCTTTGACAAGGCTTTAATAATGTAATCTCACTTTCACATCTATAATGTTAAACTCATGTAAGACATTGTCTTTGATATCAAAGATAAGTGCAGTATTTCAAATGACAAATTTTGAACTATCTCTATTAGAAAAACCACAGCAGCATTTACAGTTTTTAAAATTATTTGTGAAATCACGTTGATTTAGCTTTAAATAGCGCATCCGAGAAGAGCATTTAGACGTACCTGTTTAAAACTTCTTAAGATTTGTTTGCCATTTTAGCTCTCGTGTTTATGTTTGCAATGTTATCACAGCGCCTTAGCTCTGACCACGGCGCGGTCTACGTTATCACTCGTCAGAGGCCAAGGTTATGCGTCACTGATGATGCGTGCGAAACCACTGTGTAGTCTACATAGACAGAAAGATTTCTTTTGAAACAGATAGAATCTTCATCTAAATATGATTTAGAGTTTTCAAAACAGTCATCATGGATTAAAACTCTAGATCTACAATGGTGAACAAATGTCTCGTTTTGTAAAGGATCTAGATCTAGCAGATGCTTTCCGATTACCAAAAGATGATGAATGGTGGCTTAGAAAGAAAAAAAAATGGCCAGCGGTAATACCTTACTTAGCCTTAGGCTTAGTAGAAGGATTAGGTCTACGTACGTCACGGAGGTCACGCTTAAGCCTACATCGTGTTAGTTAACAGCGCTCTATAAATTGAATTATTAATTTTTATCTAAGCAGCTGCTTATATCTATTTACGTGAATATTGCATTCATATCTTAACAAGGTGTGACGTCAAAACCTAGATTTACGTCACAATTTCTTTTTAATTCCGTTATCTCTACAAAGTGTAGACCAGGAAACAAGAGTCTCACGTAACCCTTAAAAATAGGAAAGACGTCAAGCACATGCATAAGATCGACAGTGAAACATATATATATAGTTCGTCCATCGTGGTTCGATGATGACCACTTTGTCATCCAGGGGGCTGAGGGCTTTGCACTGGGGTTTTATGCCTCCTCATGTGGCTGGTGAGACCTATGTGAGCCCGGAATGTTCGGCTGCACACTGGGCAGGTTATTCCAGCTGGGGCTAGTGTCGTTTGTCTTGCTTTTCTTTTCTGGCGTTTTTCTTCTGCCAGCGTTGTTCTTTTTTTCTCAGCAACCTGTGCGCCAGTTTTCATAGCGCGACGCCATGATGCTCTGTCATGTGCCTCTGTCTCCCAGGTGCCTGGGTCTATGCTGAACGCCTTCAGAGAAGCTTTGAGGGTGTCCCTGAAGCGCTTTCTTTGACCACCATGCGAGCGCTTTCCTTCGCTTAATTGGCCATACAAGAGTCGTTTAGGGAAACATAGCGGCGTAGTGAGAGAAACGCGCGCCAGGGGAAAGGTACTTTATTGGCGCCCCCTCCCCCCTTTTTTTTCAGTGGGGTTTGAAGCTAAAAAAATAGCTCTTAAATATAGAAAAGAAAATCGCGCACTCAAAATGCTATGAGCGTAGCTAAATGGGCTTTGAGTTTAAACCCCTCTTCAGCGGGGTTTAAAGCTAAAAAAATACCTCTTTAATATTAAAAACAAAGCAAATTATAGCCTACACTCAAAATTCTATGAGTGTAGTCAAAGGGGTTTTGAGCTTAACCCCCCCCCCCCTCTTGTGGGGGTTTGAAGCTAAAAATTACCTCTTCAATACTTCTTCAATGTAAAAAAAAACGCAAATTACACTCTCAAAATGCTATGAGCGTAGCCAAAAGGAGTTTTGAGTTTAAACCCCTCTTCAAATGGGTTTGATGCTAAAAAAAAACAAAACTCTTCAATATAAAAATAATCAAATTACACACTAATATTATTGGAGCGTAGCAAACCATTGGGGGGGGGGGGGCGGGGTTGAGTTTAAACCCTCCTCCTCCGGATGGCTCCAGGTGGTTTTAAGGTTAACTCCCTCCCTACATAGCCTTTTGAAATAGAAAAACCTCTCTCTTCAATATTATTCTAAAGCAAGCTACAGTTACCAAATTCTATGATCGTAGCTAAATGGGGTTTTGAATTAAAAAAAAAAAAAAAAAAAACAAATCCAGAGATTTAAAACCCCCAACAAATGATTTTGACGATGAAACTTCCCTTTTCGATATAAAATCTAAAGCAAACTACAGTCACTTAATTCCAAAATTTATATGCACAGACACAAAATAGAGCAGTGCGATTCATAACAAACGAATATTCACATTTGACTAGAGTAACACCTTTAGTAAAATCACTAAATTTAGAAAGCCTTCAGGACAGAAGACTCAAAAGTAAAGTAGCAATTATACATAAAACACTGAACCATAATCTTCAAATACAAAAACAAAATTTAATAAGATACTCTGAAAGACACAAAGATAAAGGCACATTCCTCGTACCATATGCTAGGACAAATTTGTACAAATACTCCTTCTTCCCTAGTGCTATTAGAGCATGGAATGGGTTACCTGAGCTAGCCAGGAAAACCAGTGACTTGGCAGAATTTAAGACATTGGTTAATATGCATGACTAAATGCATGACGCGTAGGACGTAATCATCTTTTTTTTTTTGAAGTAGCGTCTGTATTGTATAAGATAAGATAAGCGTAGTCAAGAGAGGTTACACGTTTCTACCAGTGGCCGGGCTCCATTAATAAAGAGCAGTGAATAGTCATTTGCCGAAATTGAAAAACACTAAATGTGGCTCAACAAAGATGGCTAAAACTGATTTTAGGAGACAGTTATAGAGATCGGGTCTAAGTCAAGGTAATCCTATACCGAACTGAGAGTCGACCCCTTAGTAAAGTTGTGACCAAGTGACAGTACACAGCAGTTCGGGAAGGACCTGTGTTGTAGGCATAAATAGTACGCACGCTAGTCACGTCGAATTTGCATATTTTCAATCATTTTAAGTCTTGAATCTAGTTGAAAATGTGAAATTATATATATTTAAAAAAAAAAACACATCTATAGGTACAAGTAGAGAATATTTATTATTCAGTAAAGTTTTTTTTTTTTTCTGTCTTTTGTTAAAAATATAAACGAGTAATAGAGAACTAAATATGAAACATTAAAAGAATGAATTGTGGTGTTTTTTCTTTTATTATTTTAAAGAAAGCATATTTTAAATATCGATTAAAGTAGCCTATATAGTGATATAATATAAGAATAGTTTGAAAGAAAGATTTTTTTGTCGAAATTATTTGAAAAGAAAAGATGGTAAAACTTCTCATCATTGATAGTGGTTCAATATTCTTGTAATTTCAACATTATTGGTACCGGTATTTAAAAATAGTGTGTTATTTATTAGTTAAAACAATTTATATACGGTAGGTACTTTTATTGTAAAATTCATCTTTCAGGCCTTCACTATCCAGGCTCCCTGCAAATTGATGGCGTACCGTATATGATTAAAGTGTCATCAGTTGTATTTTTAATGGTCACCTGTAGATTTTTAGCTATAGGAACACTTTATTTCCATAAGAATGATTTCATAATTTATATGCATGGACATTCTTACTTATAAATCAATAGCAATTATAGTTATAAAATTGCGATCCTGTTTAATGAAACTATGGTATAATAATAGACTGAAAATGTTTGGAATGTACACTTTGCTGTAATAGTATGAAATACAAATTTAAATTTGGTTGTGTTTTTGTGTTTAGGGGTAGGTAGGTAGGTTGTTTCCCTTGGGTGATCATGTCACATATGGAATGGTAATTTAACTGACAAGAAATCATTGTTGCAATAAGGGATTCCAGTGAGGAGTCAATTATGTAAATTTTAATAATGGTCCTTTTTAAATTATATTGTTATTAATTATGAAGTTTATATACACTCACTATTATAACATGTTTTAGTAATGGTTTTGTATTCATTAGTAAATTAATATGTGCAAATAAAGGTATTTTTGGATGTTATTTTAGTTGATTAGTTGTTGTTTTTTTAAATCCCCATGTGCAAACAGGATTTATTTTGTACGATAATGTCACAGGTAAAAGTAATAGAAACACTTGAGGCTGTTTTGAAACAATTTTTTTTTTTTTTTGAGGGACATCAAAAGAAGCTCATGCAATAGCCATCCAATAGCCATCTTTTAAAACAAGGTAGTTAGGCCTATATAAGGTGGCAATTTTAATATAACTTTCAAGTTTGAAAATGGGTTTATTTTTATATCAGTCTGGCATTCTTACATTAAAAACGCATTTTGTAAAATTTCTTATTTAAAAGGAACATGAGTATAAAATTAACAACAATGATGAAATTTTAT
This sequence comes from Biomphalaria glabrata, assembly GCF_947242115.1. Taxonomy (NCBI): domain Eukaryota; kingdom Metazoa; phylum Mollusca; class Gastropoda; family Planorbidae; genus Biomphalaria; species Biomphalaria glabrata. The sequence continues at coordinate 2,045,259 of NC_074715.1, read as the reverse complement.
GATATCTCACTTTTTCATATATATATATATATATATATATATATATATATATATATATATCTTGTAACAACTCTCACTATCCAGGCTTCTTTCAAACTGCAACTCAGGACACTATCAACTCAAAGAAATTGACAACTCAGGGCTCCAAAATAACGTAACACTTTAATGTCCAATAAATCACAATAGAACTTATTGACAAGCAACACTGACTGAACAAATGCTTCACAGTTGATAACCTCAACGCCGTATCAAGCATTGTAACACTGTATCAGACTCTAATGGCCTCTCTGCCTCATCCCAGATGTGCACTGGGTTCAACTGTTCCGGACTGACTTTACTGTGACACCTTTGTTCTTTATATATATATACTGGTTTAGCTTAAGATATAAGAACCAGCAGAATGTCATTCCCAATTTCTTAAATAATTAGTAAATGTTTTTATGTTTTTTAAACTGCCGAGCCAGCTGAAAATAGGTAAGTAAAGTAAAGTTCCCCTTGAGACCTTGTGGTCTATAAGTAAAGTAAAGTTCCCCTTTGAGACCTTGTGGTCTATAGGGCAGATAATGTGAAGATCAACTGTTTCTTTAGCCTACGGTTAACGAGGGTGTCATGTGGCCAGCACAACGACCAACCGCCTTTACTTTTCCCCAACTATTGTCAGGTTCCCATTAGAGCTGGGTGACTCAGAGGCGCCCAAAGATCCCGAAATAAAAATCCCAGTCTTCACCAGGAATCGAACCCGGGACCCCCGGTACGGAAGCCAAATGCTTTACCGCTCAATCTCCTCAGCTGAAAATAGGGACATGTATTTAACAAAAAGTTGGGAAGAACTTAAACTTGTTTTGTAATTAATTGTGCTGGTTAATAGAGTTAAGAATAGAAATATCATTTAGAAGTCTTTCTGGGAGACTTAAAATGTCTGGATCATTTATCATTTACTGTTGGATATAGTTCATTGTTCACAGCTCATTGATTAAGAGTTTTTATTCAGTCATGATACCTCAGTATTTAAACAATTTATTGATGATTTAGATTATCTTTACGTAAATTTTAGCAGCTGATTATTTCATTTGATTTAGTTTGAAGATATAAAACTCATTATCAAAATTATTTAAAATCTGCGTTTCTTCTCTGTATTACTAAGAACCTGTAGATGTTAGATTAATTCAAGAGACTAAATCTAATTAATAATTTGAACAACAGAAATATCTTTATTTTCCAAATATTGTATAGGTATTGAACAAAAATTCAAGTGGTGTATTAAAAAAGTTGTGCACAGTTAGATGGTTATTATTATAAAATAAACTTCATCTCCTATGTCTTAAATCAGCGGTTCTCAACCTTTTATGCTCGGCCACCGTTTTTACAATCCCCCACTCTGCCACGACCCCCCACACACACACATATACAGCAATAGAAGAATAGACAATACCAATACATATTTTCGATGGTGGCAAATCGTCAATCGACTCCCAAGGGGGTCGCGACCCACAGGTTGAGAACCCCTGTCTTAAGTGAAAAAACTATACTGATGACATAATCCGTATTGGATAAATTCTCAAAATAATTAATTATAAGTACCCGTAATTCAATAGTGATTAATGAATCAACCAATGCAACTAACATTTACACAAGAAAAACCAGATTTACAAACTTTAGAACTACCAACTGGCAGTTTCTAAAACCAAATTTAGTGCAAAATTATGTTGCTTAACAATAACTTTGTTCACACACACACACACATATATATATATAAAACTACCCCTTCGAGATCTTATGATGTAAAGGTCATCTGTTTCTTTGGTCGTAGGTTAACCTTAATGTCATGTGGCCAGCACAACACACACTTTACCCAAATAATGCCAGATAACCATAAGAGTTGGGAGAAACATGAGGGCATCCTCAAAATCCCAGTCCTCACAGAGATTTGAACCTAGGACATCTTGGTTCAGAAGCTGAGATTTATCCCCCAGCCACAATGCCCCACCTATATATACTCTGGTATATAATATAACTTTAAGATTCAAGAAATCACTGGACAGATTTTCTGAAGTATTAACAAAAATACCTAATTAATAGAAACAAATAATGCAAAAAATAAATTCTAATATAAAAAAAAAATTCTTATAATAATATTTACACAAATTAATAGAAACATATATCCACAATGTTGCATATATTATATTGTAATGTACATTTAATGTATGAAATAGCTATGATGACAAAACTATAAGGAAAAAAATGTTCACATAATCGTGTCAGAAATATTTGAAGCAAAGCTGAGAAATTTATTATGGTCTAAATTTGTGTTAGGGAGACATGCAACCATTAATGGTGTCACAGAATAAGCATCTTTCTCATTAATTTCAGCTTCATAATTTATCAACAGACATTGTTCATGTCAGTGAGGCTATCATTAAAGGTGTCCAGCCGTGGATGTTATTTTCATTGACATTGGCTTTATAATCAAGCAGTAGTTAAACTATGTCTTTGCTTCATTCTTTGTTGCAAACATTAAAGGTGTCCAGCCATTGGTCGTTTTTACAATTACATCTGCTTTAGAGTTTAAGAGCAATTGAACCATTTTTAATTGTTTTAATTCTGTTGTTTTAATAATTACAGTCTAACCAGCATTATTTTTCTTATTAACATTTGCAAGTTAATCAAGCCCTGTAAATGTTCTATTAAAAAATCTGTTTTAGATGCCAAGAAATAAAAAAAAAGGAAAGCAAATTTCTTTGAAAGGCATCATAAGTGCTCTATCACCAAAATTAATTTTTTTTTCATTAACATTAGCATGGTGTTGTAAAAGCAATTTAGCTATTTCTATATCATTTATATGTAAGTTTTTCGAGGTCATCATTAATTAATAATTCCCCTGAATCAGATTTTTCATTCACATCAGCTAGATGATCTAAAAGTAATTGTACAAAATCTTGTTGAGGCCATCATCAATGGTGTCATACCAATTTTTATTTTTCATTAACATTGGCTTCATTTTCTAGAAGAAATTTTACAACACCAAAATGACCTTTTGCAAATGCCATCAATAAAGCTGTTTCACCATCTATGGATCTTTCATCAACAGATTGATTGTCTAACAGTTTTACTATTTCATGGTGTCCATTTGCTGAAGCTATCATTAGAGCATTTACAGATTCCCAGTCTAAATTTACAAAGGCATTATATTTTAGGAGAAACGTGACCATCTCCTTATTGCCCCACTCAGAGGCTTTCATCAATGCTGTCCATCCTTTTCCAGCTAGGTTTTCATCAGAAGTATTTGTGGCTAAGGAGTTCTAACTAGTTTGCGAAATAAATTTAAATAATGCAGATGTGTTCTAAATTCTCATATGGCGAATCTTGTTGTTCCAATACAGATGTATGATCTAATTCATCACATCCATAACTAGATTCAATGCCTATTACTGTCATTTTGTCTATTTTTCTTTAACAATAGCTCCACTTTCTATTAAAAGCAAGCAAGTGTCTGCATTATTATTAAATGAATTAAACATTAAAGGTGTCCATCCTTTGGCATCTTTATCATTAACATTTGCCTGGGCCTCTAGTAGAAGTCTGACAACAGCGTTGTTCCCTTAAAATGATGCCATCATCAATGCTGTTCTCCCATTTATGTCTTTTGAATTTACACCTGCTTTATTTAGCAAAAGTAGGTCAACAATTCTGATATGTCCATTTTGAACTGCTACACTGAGTGCTGACCAGCCATCATTGCATTTAGCGTTCACATCTGATCCAGAGTCCAGTTGTCTTTTAACTATATCAGCATGACCACTTTCAGACGCGGCCATAAGTGCAGTATATCCCTCTTTAGTACTGTGTCTAATATTGGTGTGTCTAATGAGAAGATCTAAAATATCCAGATGACCAGATTTAGAAGCTACTATTAATGCTGACCAGTGTCGCTGTCTGGTTTTGGCGGTAGGCGTGGCGACGTGGATGTGTCCGTGTGTGGTAGGTACCTCTTCTGGTACGGCTATAATGCTCTTCTTAACGATGTACTTTATTAGACGCACTCGATTTGCAAGTGCGCAACAATTCTAGTATACTAAAGTCTCCAATGACAACATTTAGAATTACTGATAAACACACTGGTAGCAGACATGACATTTATTATATATAAGATAAATTACAAAAGATATTGGCGACTTCAGCCGTCACAAAATATAAACCAATAAATACTGGCTGCTCATGCCATGTAGAATAAGTAATCACATCAATGAAATGTTCATAACATAAGTCCGAAGAAATCTCTCAAGTTAACATAAGATCAAATTCATTAAGGTACATATTACAGACAGAGAAAATCGTACATCCACTCTCTGCTGGAGTTCTTCACTAACTAACTTTGACCCTTATTTCAGAGTCCTTTAACTTATTCACATAACCTCGTGCTTGCCCGCACGGAATATTACAATAGGTGACTGAGTGTCACTTCATGTCACAGAGGTTCTAAAACTGGACTGTGACAACCAGCCATTGTTATTCACTATGTTTACATTAGCTCCAGAATTCACAAGTTGATTAACGACTTTAAAATGTCCGTACTGAGTTGCCATCATAAGTGCTGTACAACCATCAAATGTTTGCTCATCAACATTAGCTCATAACGTTAGAAGCAGGCCAACTATATCTTGATGTCCCTTTATACAGGCAGTCATAAGAGCATTATAACCGTTGTTATCCTTTATGTCTAAATTTGCTTTTAACTGAATAAGACACTTTACAGTTTCCAGGAGACCATTTTGAGATGCTATTATAAGAGGTGTCTGGCCACTTTCATTTCGAGCATTGACATCTACACCTAACTATAGTAAGGACTGGATTGCATTACGATCTTCATTTAAAGTAGCGTGTATTAGTTTTCTTTTATTAACATCTGTTTCTTTCAGAGACTGGATAGCACAAGCAATGTGGCGAATACATTCTTTGTTTGATGAATAATTTCTATCCACAAAATCTTTGAGAATGTTAATGATATTTAGATGGCCATTTTTAAATGCTAAGGATAATGCTGTTTCCCCCTCAAAGTTTTCCAATTGGAAATCAGCACCTGATTTTAACAGAAACTCTGCTATCTCAAAATGCCCTTTCTGAGAAGCAAACATTAATGCTGACAGACCTTCTGAATCTTGAATATTGATGTCAGCATTGAATTTAAGCAAGACACGAACAGTCTGGAGTTTTCCAAGCTTGGCGGCAAGCATTAATGCCGTAAATCTACCTTCAATGGCCTTGTGATTTGTTGGTTTGACTTTTTCCATTTTGTTTTCCTCAAAAAAATCGTCTTAGTATTGTCAAGTTTTCATTTTGATGTTTTCTCAAGTCATGAATAGTTTAAGGACATATGCTCAATTAGCATTTGAAGATGACCTAAGAAAAAGCAATAGTGTGATAATTAGCATTTGAAAAAACAATTAAGTAAAATATAAAAAATATTTTTTTACAAACAAAGCATCTATCAATTCTATTGACTCAATCAAGTAATTAATTTTTAAAAGCTCTAGACTAACAAAATAAAATGTGCGCAATTTGAAATATTTTTACCAATTGTTTTTGTTTAAGGTAATTTCATGCTTTAAGCATGCTCATTATTACTTGTGTGGAACAGTTGGGAAGCTTTTCAAAAGCAATTTTCTTTAAAAAAAAGTTGCTCAACTTGAAATCAAACTTGAGGGCTCAAGCATCTTTTGGCAAAAGCATATTCTGGGGCCTAAACCACTAGGGGCTACTTAGCCTTGGCAGGTAACTCACCTAGGAGAAGGAAAACCCTGAATTCAAACCTCGCTGTCTTGCAGTAACTTAACGTCTAGCTAGACTCTACAACTACAATATAGGCAGTATACTCTCAGTATATATATAGTATAGGATTGTAGTCTAGGCTCTAGATCAGGGGTTCTCAACCTGTGGGTCGCGACCCCCTTGGGGTCGATTGACGATTTGCCAGGGGTTGCCTAAGAACATCAAAAATATGGATTGCATATTGTCTACTCTTCTATTGCTGTGTGTGTGTGGGGGGGGGGAGTAGGGCAGAGTAGGGGATTGTAAAAAGGGGTCGCCGAGCATAAAAGGTTGAGAACCGCTGCTCTAGATCTATTCCTTTATAATAAGTAATCTATATCTAAGATTAAAAGGAATATGGAAATCAGGGATTTTTTTTTTGGCATTTGACTTTTTTTAAAGCTCCAAAATATATAATTTCTACTAAAGAACTTACAAAAAAAAGTCACGTTGGTGTAGTAGCTAACTGAACGGTACCTACCCGCCACTCCCTCACTCTTGCGTTCTTCATTTGTATACTAAATCTAATAGCAATGAAGAACTAATCAACGTATAGATCTGGGCACCTTTTATTAAGAACTAATCAACGTATAGATCTGGGCACCTTTACTGTTTCCCCCATCCCCCCCACAGGACGGCTCAGCGTGACCTCCATGACAGCTTGTAAGCTAGATGGAGAGGAGGAAAAAAAAAGGATATGAAATAAGTAACGTGACGGGTTAAATTCGTATTTGAGTTTTTTGGGAGATTTTGCGTAACGAATATGTATTTTGCATAACGGTAGGCAGGTCTGGATTTAGATTAGATTCTAGAAAGTAGCTGTTATGGAACTATTATGAATTAATTATAATTTGTTTCGGAAATAGGGGAAGTTTTTACTTAGTGACACTGACACGATGTTAAAGTCTTCTTCTTCTAGCCAGCTTTTTGCTGCTGAGTTGTCAGCTCTTTTGCAGACAGTGCCAAGGAAAAATAGTGTGCAGTTTTCTTCAGTTGTTCGGTACTGCCGTACAGGGTATTGGTTATGTTGGGCTGGAGTGGTAGTAGGGTCTGCCTGCCTAAGGTGGATTAGGAAGGAGCATTAAAAAAGGATGGTTTGTTTAAATGGTTTCAGAAGGGTGGGCACAGAGTCTACAAAGGGGGAGCTGTGTGGGATTTATTTTATTGAGATGGTAATTTGACAGAGGTGTGTGTCCTGTCCTTAGTTGAAAGATTGCTCTTTGCAGGGGAGGAAGTGAATACTGTCCAGTTTGTTAGGTATGTCCATTTCTTTGTACGACTTTAAAATAAGAAAATAGGGTTTTAGAGTAAGAACAAAACAGAAGTTGACATAAACAGACAGTCTTCATCAGTGTAGGAATAAGTAGCATTTTATGAACGTTGCTGAGATTCGACGGTTCTTTTCATTGTTTTTAAACTTGTTCGATATTCAGCATAAGCGTTGACTAACTTCTATTGCTTGTTTGGCCTTTCGCCGGTGTTATTGAATTGTAAACATATACCATTGACTGTTACCCCTAATATAGGTTAAGGGATATACCGGTTAGAGGTACAAATATAAGTAGTCATCCTTATTCTCCTTTAAAAACTAAAGAAGATTTTGATACCTCATTTTCTTTTCTATGTCGAATGTCATCTTTATCTAATAGATAGTAATAATAATTAATATTAAAATAGTCTTTTAGTCTAACTTAGTAGATCTAATACTAATCTTAAATCTAGACTAGCAGTCTGACTACGACTACGGTCTAGTCTCTAGACTACTCTAGAATCCTATACTCTTAAGCGAGCAATTCTTGTATGTATGTATATATATTTATATATATATATATATATAAATTTTATTTCAAAAACGGCTCTAACGATTTTCTTTAAAATTTCAAGGTATGTGCATATTAGTGAGAAAAAATTCTCAACTCATTGGCCACATCGGGAAAACTCGAGGTCGACCGTTATATCGGTTTGAAAATGCCTCATTATCGAAAAATTAATTTTGGCTAGAATGTTTTATGAATGAAAAATTTCCATGACGTAAACGGGAAAAACGCTGCTTACGTCACTAGGCTTACCGCAGTACACTAAATTATTTCTTTGCAAACAAGAACGAGTTTTAAAGAATCAATAGACCTAATTAAACATTTGCGCACCATCTTACTGTAGATTGATTTATTATAGAACTATGAAAGAAAAGTAATGAAATTAAATGTGCCGATGTATGATTAGTTATTGTGTTTTAAGTGCTTAATAAGTTGTTTACACTTTAATTGTGTAGAGCGGTGTAGATACCTTTTACTTTGTTGTTTATTTAGCTGGTGCCCTCCAGCTGTCTCGTTCTGAGGTTGCATGCAACCATGTGCTCTCTTCTATGTCAGCTAAGTCAAGTTTGCGCCATAAGCTGGTGTTTTAAGCGTTTCGGTGTTACGTCGACCACTTTTTAGCTCACCAAAAAAGACTGCCTTTGGCATGCGTTCGTCTGAGATTCGTCTCCCATACATGATACTGCTCTGTCCAGCGTAACTGTCGGACTTAAAGAATTCCCTCTATACAGAGGCCGCGGATACACATTTGAGACCAAAAGAAAATTTGCTGCGAGGACAGACGCAGACGCTAAAAGAAAATCTTAATCGAGCACCGCGGACAATGGTTATGCTTGCCTTGGATGTGGCAAGATATGTAGGTCACAGCTGCAATCCTCATTAATTTTCGGACTCTAAGACAAGCCTTATTATTATTATTATTTTGCTGGTGAATTATTACCATGTGTTCATGCTTCGGTGTCTACTGTCCTGTACCAAAACAAAGGAAATGGTCATAACACAGCTTCTCTACGCCTTACTTGCTCACACTAAACATGATATCCATCTAGCGGTCAACGAGTTTGCGTACGCTGCAGCCTCTTTTGATTTAACTATAAACCTCGGTAAAAAGCTTGGAGTTAGGGCGTGTTGACGGAAAGCCCAGGAGAGATCTGAATGGAGGGATGTGTAAAAGCAGGTCATAGCACCACTGGGATGGATGGATGGCAAAAGCCGGTATGAACTTCTTATAGTCCGACAGTCAGGCTGGGCAGGGCACGTATGCCGTATGGGTAACGAGCATATTATTCGGCGTAACAGAGATGCCCTACGGAAACGTTTCTTTAAAAAACTAATGCAATGATTTAAGTCTAATAAGAAAAAATGAGCCATTTTACTTTGTCACTAAGTGCATGTTTTACCCTATAACGTAGAGAAGTTACATTGCAAAGACTTCTTCCAAGCCAATAATAGTAAGCCTACAATAGTTTTACGCAAAAGATGGATTGCAAAACTTTAAGACGGACTTGAGCTGTAGTTTGTCTAGACTGTAGGAGGACTTAAAAGACTTTAAATTTAATCGACATGTTCAATTAGGCCTACAATTAGAACTAACAGAACACTAAAACAACTCTTCAGATTAGTAGTCTTTATCCGATCGTTCATTTTCGTAATTACAAGAATATTCCCAAAATGACTTCGGGTATATAACCTTCCGAAATTATTTAACCGAGCGAGGTTCGGCCACCTGGTACAAAAATATTCTCAAAATGACTTCGGGTATATATCCTTCCTTAACAAATTATTCATCCGAGCGAGGCTCGGTCACCTGATATTATAGATAGTTAAAAGTAATAAAAGATACCAAGAATACTAATTATAGTTCATATAGATCTATATATTATATACTAATTATGACTAATAATAGACACAAGTCTAGGCTAGACTGGCCAATTCAACACCAAGATAAATCTAATTGGTTGTATTTACATGAATTGGGAGTGTACTTCTAGATCTAGATTCAAACACATGGAGTAGAAAGTAAAGGAGTCATGGACCGAGCGAGAATTTCAACATTAAACTAGTTATAACTATATAGATCTAGTAAAGCAGAATAACTTCCCTTGGTTTTTAATTCATACTTTTTTTTACTTTTTTATTGTGAGAGTTAGTTGTTTTTTTCTGATGTTGTCAGCCTAGGTATTTTAGTCAACTTTTTTATTAATGTTAAATTAACTGTCAGGAAATTGTCTTTTCAAGGAACAAATCGGTTTTATTAGCAATGTATTAAGGGCTTATAAATTCATATTAGAACATTTTTCAAGTACAACATTATTCAAAAGGTCCTTTTTTTAATATTATGAATAATGAGATTTAGGTCAGGAGAACGCGTTTCTGCAGTGAAGAATGCAAGAAAACGCTTTTACAAACTCCATTGGTGAATAATGAGCTGCAGATGTCAGGAGAATACGTTTCTGCATTAAAAAAAACACAAGAAAACCCCGAACCCCACAAGTGAACCTTATAAGGCTGTCCCAGTTGTTTTGTTTTTCGTCAAAGGTTGAGAAATGTTGCTTTTTTATTCTCATATATATATATATATGTATGTGTGTGTTTGTGTGTGTGCTGTACGCATGTTTATGCATAGGGTTAGGGTTTACCGGGCGTTAGGGTTATGGTTTGGAAAAAAATCGCCCCCCCCCCTCCAAAGTTCTGGATCCGCTAGTGGCCTTAGTCTTGCTGGCTTGGTCATGTTCATAGAATGCCACAAGGTTGACTTCCCCTGGTGATCTAACAGAATGCAAGAGAGCTGCTGGTCGTTCTTTTCTAAAGTTTGCTGATGCATGCAAACGCGACAAGAACCTCTTTGAAATTGACATTAACTGTTGGGAAAAAGTAGAACTCGATACACATGGAGAACGAGCGTAAAGAAAGTGTCCCGGACTACAGATGCCATACACAACAGTAGTAATTTAAACATAAGTTTAAAAGTACAAAGGCACCCAGTGATTACATATGCCCAACCTGTGATTGCATCTGTGTAACAAGGATTAGCCTCTTAAATCACACGAGAAGTTGCAAAGGGAAAAGATCGTCGTAAAATGCAACAAAATGCTGCAGTCACGTCAAGAAGAAACCAAAAACTAGTGATTTACCTAGGCCCATGATGCCTATGCCCCTTGTCTTTCGAGACACAATGAGTAGGGTAATTTTATGGTTGGCAACTTTGTCGTAGTTAACAATTTTCCACTTGTTCGTAATAGCCTATAGATAATTAAATGATCAACGGTAGTGAGTCAACCTTATCTTATATAATACAGATGTTACTTCAAAAAAGAAGATGATTACGTCCTACGCGTCATGCATTTAGTCATGCATATTAACCAATGACTTAAATTCTGCCAAGTCACTGGTTTTCCTGGCTAGCCCAGGCAACCCATTCCATGCCCTAATAATGAGTAATATACTTATTTAGCACTAGGGAAGAAGTAGTATTTGTACAAATTTGTCCTAGCATATGGGACGAGGAATGTGCAGGCCCTTACCCTCCACAAACTAAAAAATATATCAAAAACAGTATTATTTTTTAATAGGCCTACTAAAAAAAAAATTTTTTTTAATCGGATAATTAGGCCCTGTATTGAAATTACAAGTAGGCTACTATATTTCTTCTAAAATATTGCATGTTTTTACAGATAGTATTATAACTAAGTGGATTTAAAAAAAAAAATAATTAAAGCTTTCGAAAAAGTATTGGGACCAGAACTTCCACAAATATTCTGCCCCGGGGTCTCCACATACTCAAGTCCGACCCAGATTAGAGCAACAGTACTTATAGCTAATATTCTTTACATTTATACACTCTCGGCTGGGTTTATTAAACAACAACAATATAAAAAAACATAGACTATGTGGATTATCACTGTGACTCGTCAGCTTATAGTGACCACGAAAGTCTTGGTCATCACCCAAACAGCGCCCTACAAATTCTAGACTAGATCTAGATTAGCTATAGATCTTACGCTAGATCTGTATAGAAAATTTTCTTTAGTGAAATCTACTAGTATCTCACTATCTGAAGGTAAATTTTAGTGGGTCAATTACTTCAATTATTATAAGATTATTAAAGATAAGATAAGATAGACTTAGACTTAGACCTATTAAATTAAACTTTAGGCCTTTAGTTTAGGCTATTACTTAAGTTAGAGTTTATTAGACACTGACACTAGATCTGAGTTTATATTTTTTATATACTTATATTAGGTACTTTGACAAAAATTCAAAATAAATATATATGAACAGAAGCTATTTAATTATGTAGAGCTTGCAGAGACTCAGAGAGAGGGTTACAATGATCATGCATGATGTATAACCACATTTATCTTTCTATGTTATATAAGGGCAAAGTTATGCCTTTTTATGTGTAGAAAAATGGACTAAACTAAGGCTTAAGCCTTAGGTAGAACAACTTTTTAAACTGAATGTTTTTGATAAATGACAATATAATATGTCATTTATGATTATCATGATCTATGTTTCTAAGCTACTAGATCTAGATTAATCTAGAACAGAAGTTTTATGACATTTTTATTTTTAGTGTCTAATAATTTTGCCTATGTCCTATGTCTAGTCAGTCTAGTACAGTGGTTCTCAACCTTTTCAGCTCCATAACCCCCAATACAGTTTTCCACTAAAAAGTGACCGTGACCCCAAACATAATTTTGAATTTGTTTTTGTTCATTCGTACTATTCATAGGCCTAGGTAAATGTCATTTAGCTAATTTTATAAAATCTTTATCAATATATATATATATATATATATATATATATATATATATATATATATATATATATATTTTATATCCATGTCAATTCATTGTTAGAAATTCGAACATAACAAAAGCTTTATTTAATGTAAAAAAAATGATTAAATTAAAAAATCAGTGCATATTTTATGATTTTCATTTATTTATTAAACTTTTATTGCATGTTTTTTTTTTATATTGAAAGTTTAATTTAAGTATTGATTAGTATGGAAAACTATTTACATAAAGCTTTTGGCAGTGCTTTTGTTGCTATCAATGAATTATAAAGTGAGTTATGATGAACCTAATATTAAAATCATTTCCTGAATTATCTGATGGATAATATCAGAAGACATGTTTGTTCTAAGTTTATGTTCATGAGTTGGTCCATAATGAATTTCTTATAAAACGATGGCATATTATTAATTAAATTTTCGTTTTAGATGTATATTTGTCACCCACACTTTTTATTTTATTTTATTGATGCTTAACGATCATTTTATTATTTGTTTGAAAATAATATAAGCTGAGTAAATGTATATCAATTATGGTACAAATATGCTTGTTACAAGACGTTAATAACAAACAAGCAAACACAAACTTCGGATGAAAAATAGCCAAAAAAAAAAAAAAACAATTTTCCGATGGTAATATAAATAAGCGACCCCTGGGAAATGGTCATTCGACCCATAACTCTTGCTCTCCGTAAGTATTTACCACATTCTGGTAGAATCAACACTGGTAGCGTCAGTTAGGAGAGAAAGAGTTAAGGTGGTCCCGACCCACAGGTTGAGAGCCCCTGGTTTAGTATATATACAAAAATAATTTGTGGCCAAAACATTTTACTATGAGAATGCTATAACTTTTTAACCCTTACAGATAAGTGAATGGAATTTTCATCAGCAATGCATGAACATGTCCTAATATTTATCCTAATTTCAAACGTGTGATAGGCAGAATTTGTATTTAATATTAAAATGGGGTTACATGTAGAAAAGAAACAATCGACAATGAAGTACTTTTTCACACTTGAAAAGTCTGTCACTTTTGAACCATAAAAGATAATTGAATAAAATTTTAAACAGAAATGCATGAATTGGTATGGTTCTTTTTATAATTTTGAAACTTGAGTTAGAAGGTAACAAACATTCTTTTCTTTTATAAAGTAATGTCGCATTTTAAAAAATGACACACACACATTTTAAATGCTTCAAGTGCTGTAACTTTTTAAACTTCAGTAAAAATTTTCAAAAGAAATCCATTATAATTGTGTGTCATTACTTATTATTAAACCTGAGATGCACATTGCTACTTTGTGGCCTGTCTTATCAACTAACTAGCAAATCTGTGGTGATAGTAAATGCGTCACCAGGTCACGGAAAAATAATTTTCCAATATGATTTTATTTCTTGCACTCCATGTCCATGTGGTTGACATATTTGTCAAATTGTTACATCCCTTCCTGTCACTGCCACATCAGCGTGCATGACAATTATGCCAGGAAAAAAAGCTACAAAAAAAGTAGTACTTTTTCCTGGTTAAAAGGCTCACTCAGCCACATCACCCTAAGTCACGCCCATCGCCAATCGTTTTCTCTGCATGAAAAAAAAGTTCAGTTTTTACTCATGATTGAAAGCAAGATTTAACACTCTAAACCAGCAGCATCAAATACTCAATTTAAAAAGAAGATTTAAAATCTTTGAAACAAGAATAAGCAAATTTGTTTAAGTATCAAGACAAGAAATCCTATCTATCTAGAGTTCTGATTGACTGATATCAAAATTGGTCTAAATCTAGATCTAATAATAAATAACGATTATAATTGTTTCCATGGTACCTCTGTTGGGAAGAAAAGAAGTAAATTAATATGACTGAAGTGTCTGAAGGGTCTCAATGAGCCTTGTTTCCTTTAAAACAAGTATTAAGATTCTAACTCTTACCTTAGTAATTCTGTTCTGTTTTGAAAAAATGAAATGACTCAGGACAGCACTTATAAAGCCCAACAACTAAACTGTTATTCAATGGATACCAGCACATATAGAACTAGAAAGAAATGAGAAGGCTGACACATTTGCCATTGCACTCAATCCATAAAAAGAAATGAAGAATGTAATAGTGAATAAAATAAATAAGAAATGGATTTCTATTTCCCAGTAATCTATAAATTGTAATTATATAGTCCATTTCTTAAAAGTGTGTGTAATTCAGTTTTTATGCTGAGTATATTGTTGATTTGCTAGATAAATTTTGATAGATATGAGAAATGTTTTATATAGTGTTGTATGAAAGATAAAAGAATAAGTAGTCAAGGTAAAGAAAACTACTAAGAAGGAACCACATGACCAGTTAAGCAGATTTAAAATGTTTTCTTGTGATGATCGTAGAAAAGACAACTTAATTTATTATGTTAAACAATGTTATGGTGCAATTCATTATTTTCTGAAATATTTGACACAAATTTTCCCTTAAAATCCAATATCACCTTTTCATTTAGTCTGTTGTTCTGCCGTTACCTCCAATCCTTTTTTCATCTTTTGCTCTAAGTTAGAATCTCTTTCACTGACAGGCCCGTCCATTTTTTAAAATGTTTCTTTCCATCGCTTTACAAAACAGTTTAAATGTATTTGTGCAATTGGTTTTGAAAAAATTATGTATATATTAAGAATTGTAATATATGTAATGTCATTTATAAAAAAAAAACAATGTCAAGGCTGTTTAAAAAAAAATACTGTTTAAACAATAAACATTTTGTGCAACATTGGTATTATATGCACACTAGCGCGTCAGTGCAACACCACTTGTGTTTACGTAAATAAATTGTGTAACACAAATATTCTACAGTTTGTCAGTAAAGCCAAAAAGTGAATTGAGATTCTTCTGTCTTGTGTTCTAGTTTTTCCTAGCCTATATTTAGAGTGAGCCATTTTGGAATTTAGTGCGTGTGCAGTTGATGGTCCAATTGTTACAGTTGGGGGATGTTGAGTTGCAGAAAAGTTACATAAAGTTACATGCATGTCAAGAAAATTCTATTTATGATGTAATAAGATATTCTCATAGACTTTCATAGGTATTACCTAGATATATAACTTTCCTAGAAATGTCTAACTTGCTTTATTTCAACTTTCTTAAAAAGAAATAAATTGAGTAACTTGATTTACTTTCCTATTTATTGTGCATAAAGTAAGAATTTTTTTTTTTTACAGCTAAATGGCTGTCACTTCCCAAGGCATAGTGGATCCATATTTAAGACAAGTAATACCACTTGTAGAAACTTCTTGTAAAACAATCCAGGAAATTACAGATTTAAGCTTGAATATGCAGCCACAAAATCATGTACTGGAATGTATAAAGAATATTGATGACTTTGGTTATTCCTACATTGTAGTAGAAACAATTATCAGCAAAGCCAGAACTTGCAGACCTTGTGAAGTAACTACCAGTACCACAGGAGAATTGTTGAAATTGGAATTGGCAGCAACATACACAGAAAAATTAAAGAATGTTCTTTTGAAGTATTTTGTAGCCCACAAGGATTTAACGGTATGGCTTTTTTTTTTTATTATAAGTAAAAATCTAAATAAATATTGACATTGATGATGTTGGCCTTCTTCTCAGTGGCAGGACTACTATGGTTCACCTTTTCATGTCACTGTGTAGCCCTATTTTGTGGAGACAAAGTCCACATATATCACAGGTTAAGGTGGCTTTCACTTTTGGTGGTAGAAGAGCCGGCCATTTTTCGTATGGCACGCTTTTATTTAGAGCTGAGACGCATGTTTTGTCACTGTCCATAGCTTTCACAGGCTCTCTCCATCTAGTGCGGTGCAGTATCAATGTTCACTGTTTTGAGATCCCGTTCCATTACATTCACGTAACCTCCATTACACTGTTGTATGTACTCAGTATCATGAGATTATTTTAAAAATATTTACTATTTAATTTAAAACTAATTTTGTCTTTGATTGTGAGGTATATACTTCGCTTTATGTATGTATGCAAATCGCTTATGTGAATATGCCAACTACTAAGTAAAAGAAGCCAATATAAAATGCAAAATGTACAATAGATTAATCATAAACTGATTGTGAAAATACAGTTAAGTGGGAGCCTAGCCTAACAAGTGTGATTAAATTAAAATGGATAGTTTATTTAAGGACAAAGGAATAGGTGAATAGCCAATCTTTCACTCATTTGAAAAAAGTTATTTCCTATGGTCTAGATCAGTGGTTCTCAACCTTTTATGCTCGACAATCTCCCACTCTGCCGCGACCCCCCGCACACACACACACCTATAGAAGAATAGACAAAAACAATCCCCAAGGGGGTAGCGACCCACTGGTTGAGAACCCCTGGTCTAGAGACTTCTAGTTTAAGTAGCCTACTATATACTAGTATGATATTAAATACATTGAACACATTTAAACACTCCATGTATACTAAATTCATAAAATCCATTCTTTCTTTCACCTCTTACTTATATAGATTCCCCATCTTTTTTATGGTTCATAGTACTGATAAATAGTTAAAAAAATGGTGCATTTTAGAGGTGAAAAGATGGTTTCACATAGTTCCAAAAACAAAACTTTGTTTTCAGATAAAAAGTAGCCTATGCACAAAACTTTTGGAAGTTTTAAAATACCGATATCATTAAATTGGATTTCCAATATCTTCAGTTTGTAGGGTAGTTCTTCCTCTTTTAAGGTGCTACTAAAAATGAGCAAAAAAAGTTAATAGCAACTGAAACAAAAAATTAAAAAATTACTAATATTTTAATTAAAAAATAAATATTTATGAATTCAACTTCATGTCTTTTAGCAATTCAAATGGCCTTCACATGCTTTTCCTTGACTTTTCTATGCTAATTAAGGCCAAAAAAAAAAAGTGTAGACAAGCATGAAGAAAAAAGAGAAAAAAATAACATTTCCGTCTCCATATGAAGTCCAAAATCTTGATTTTACCTTTGTGTAATCTTGATTTTACCTTTGTGTAATCTTGATTTTACCTTTGTGTAATCTTGATTTTACCTTTTGATGTAATCTTGATTTTACCTTTTATGTAATCTTGATTTTACCTTTGTGTAATGTTGATTTTACCTTTGTGTAATCTTGATTTTACCTTTTGTGTAATCTTGATTTTACCTTTGTGTAATCTTGATTTTACCTTTGTGTAATCTTGATTTTACCTTTTGTGTAATCTTGATTTTACTTTTGTGTATTCATGTTTTAGTTTGTTGCATCAAGCTGCCTTTGTTACATTTGTTATTGCCCAGTCTGAAAAATCTTGTCCAGAATCTAATTTTAATAATATTAATCCTTTTCAGCTGAATGAAAACGTGTCAAGAAAAACCAAGAGGCTTTTGGATTTGAAGATTGGTATAGATGATTTTTCTACTACTATTGATACCGTACTTGACTTTTACACCCAGGGGTCCATTGGGTTGAAACTTAAGGAACATACTCTCCCAAGTGTTGAAGAACTAAAAGAAATAAAAAGAAATATTTGTGCTGTTAAGGATGAACTCAAGCTTAATGAATTGCATTCTTATTTCCTAGATTTTAAAGATGATTTAACTATTTCAGAATCTCATATCTTATGCCAACTTTTGGGTTTAGATAACAAATATGGGGATTATCTTGACTCTCTTGATGATAAAATGTTGGATCATGATAATGTGTTATATTATATTTTAAGATTTTTAAATGAAAGATCAAAGGAATTAGAATTCGATTCTGATGGCACAACAGGTGTTTGTACTGATTTAGTGAAGTTAGGATTCACACAGAAAGGCTCTGATGCAATAGTTAGAAACATTCCCCATGAACTAATAGCACTACAGATCCCATCTTTTTGGGGAGAGAGATTCCTAGAGTATGTTTTTAGGAATCATCCACTTTTATGCAATATTTCAAGCAATCGATTTCCATTTTCTGACAAAACTATTGATTGTTGGTTTGAAGAAAGAATATCAACTAGCAAAAGAGATGAACCTGATGAAAATATCCCATGGTTTAATGTTAAAATGATGAACTGTTCATCTCAGAGAATAGGAACTACAATGATTGAAGAATATTTAATGAAATTACAAGATGACGACAGGGAAAGTATGTTCCTATTTCACGGAACTACTCACCACAGGGCAAAGTCAATTTTGGAATGGGGCATTAGAATAGGTCATGGCAAAGATGGGCTTGATTTTTCAAGCGGAGACGGGATATACTTGTCTGAAAATTTCAAAGACGCTTACATGTGGGGCGCAGCCGGCCGTGGAGATCATATTGCAGTGTTAGTCTTTCAAATTAAAAAAGATATGCTAGATGAAGAAAACATTCTGAATTTGACAGAAGACAAAGAAAAGTGGGAGAAAATAGTCAAGCTGTGCAGAACACAGTATCGTGACCAAAAAGCTTTTAAAAACCTGTTGATGGGTATCAAATTAATTAAAGGATGCATGAGTGTTAACCCAAAAGCTATAGCTCAGGGTAAAGAAGTTCCTGAGGGCTATGGACTAAGTAACATTCAGATTTGCGTCAGGGAAACAGAATTTTCAGTGAAATTGGGAAGCTTAAACAACATTTGTTGTATAATTTTTTTCTAAAATGTTAGTTGTCAATTATGCCTTTTTTTCTTTTTGTGGAAATTCAATGTTTAATTAAGTTCCTTGAGAAAACAAACTATTTTAAATTGTAACTTTTTGTTGTTGTTTGATATTCACTACTGGTCTTTTTCATATTAGATGATAAATAATGGTCTACAATTTAGACCTTTATGCAAAACTTCCAAGTACATTTTCTGTCATTTGTTTTTTTTTTTTTTTTTTTTTTTTGTTTAAAATAAAATGCAAGTTTCTATTTCAATTTAATAAATGGACAATTAGAAAAATTGTCACATTAGTTAATTATTCTTGATGTTGTTTTATCCTGTTATTATTGACTAGAAAAAAAAATCAAAATATTTGAAATCTTACATTTACATGATACATTTCAACTTCAAAATTAATATAAAAATACACTTGAGCTGATGTCTGTTCATTGATATAATCATTGAATATAGTAGCAATTATACATGTCTGAGAAAAATACTGAATGTCAAATGGCAAGACCAAATACCAGGTACTTAAGTCTTTCATTATGACAAAGTGGTCATCATCGAACCACGATGGACGAACTATAATATAATAGGGATAATATTTTTTGTAGGGCTCAAGTAACCTCCATTCAATTTTTATTTTCTTAATGTATTTTAGACGTACATAAAACAGAACACCTATTCTAACATAATGAAAGTCAAAGTTAAAATTCCGAAACATTTCTTCTTTCATTATTTCTTCTTTCATTGTTCAGGTTGCCACTCATCATCAAAAGTAAAGTAGCAATAATACATAAAACACTGAACCATAATCTTCAAATACAAAAAAAAAACAAAATTTAATAAAATACTCAGAAAGACACAAAAATAAAGGCACATTCATTGTCCCATATGCTAGGACAAATTTGTACAAATACTCCTTCTTCCCTAGTGCTATTAGAGCATGGAATGGGTTGCCTGAGTCAGCCAGGAAAACCAGTGACTTGGCAGAATTTAAGTCATTGATTAACATGCATGACTAGATGTAGGACGTAATCATCTTCTTTATTTTAGTAACGTCTGTATTATATAAGATTTGTTTCTTCTGCTGGAATATTAAGGCTTCAATGTCGGTAGCTTCATTTTCATTCACTTTTAAGCTTGGACTTTGAGGATGCTGTCTCTTGTTTGCGCCAATCTCACAGTGCTAATTGATCGCCAGTTGCAATGGACCTCATTCACCAATCGTAAACAAACATTTAGCCACGTGGTGCTCTATCTCTTCTATATAATTTACTATCTCGTGTTTAATTCATGATAGTTGTCACGTGACAGTTTTTTTTTTTCGTTTTTTTTTTTTTTATCAATAAGATCACATGACTAAATGTTTGTTTGTTTACGATTGGTGAATGAGGTCCATTCTACTCATTCATATTGTTACGTATCTCTCTGCTATCCAGACTCTCTGCTAACTGCACCACACGACACAAAGAACCTCACAACTCAGGGCTCCAAAGTAACAGTAGCAATTTAATCTCAAATACATTACAAACACTGTACAGTTGGCAACAACATCACACTAACTGTCCAAAAACCTAGCCTTGCTCAGCCTGACTTCACACACCGTGCTGTTTCTAACTTCGCCTAGTGCTGGTCACATTGCGAGGTGACGTGAAGTGTCTTGACTCAAACACACTTGCTCTTTTACAGGGTCTCGACTGGCCTTCCAGAACCGGATGGATCGTCGCTTGACCACTCAGGTTGATTACAATCGCCGTAATAATCGCGTAATATTTACACACTGGTCGTTGCCGAACTGGCGTGTACTGTCACTGGTCACGGTTGACCGCTCGTCTAGCGCTGGACTGGGGAGAATTGCGTAGGCTAAAAACACAAACAGCCTACGACCATCTGTGTCACCATCAGGTTTGTAACAATATACTTGCCATGATTATGTGGGGGGAAAAAAGTGCACTTCGTATCAGGTTTACTTTGTTTTAAAAGAAATTGTTGAACATTGCTCAACATAATTGTAAAATAATGAGCAAAAAAAAAAAAAAGATGCATTACATCTAAAGCCTTAAACAGCTGAAATCGAAGGTCCTGACTCATGATTCAAACACATGTACTGGTACCGGAGAAATGGCTTGTGTTGCTACTTGAAGAATTGAGTTTGAGTTTAGGCACATAGGCACAATTTAGGCCATGTCGTGCCCGTAATCCTGCTACTTGAAGAAAAATGTCCTCCTATACTGTTGGCGGAAAGGCCTTGTCAATGTTTTTCTATGATCTCATCTACTTTACACTCTTCCATAGCTTTCTACATCAGTATCTTCAGGCTTATGTCGGCTCAGCTTCTTTTTGGGACACTGTTGACATCTGAACAAGCACATTCCTCGTCCCATACGGTAGGACAAATTTGTACAAATACTCCTTCTTCCCTAGTGCTATTAGAGCATGGAATGGGTTGCCTGAGTCAGCCAGGAAAACCAGTGACTTGGCAGAATTTAAGTCATTGGTTAATATGCATGACTAAATGCATGACGCGTAGGACGTAATCATCTTCTTTTTTGAAGTAACGTCTGTATTATATAAGATAAGAACTTAAGAATGCACCACATATAAAGGGGTGACTTTGCCTCTACCTAAGGTATAAAACCTGTTAAGAAATTTTTAATTACGATTTCCCACATAATTTGTAAACCAATTAACAATTTTTTAAAAAAAGGAAAACGTTCATTTTATTTACTAACATTCTCTTAGAACTAAACTAAAATTGTAACTCAACTAAAACAGCTGAAGGTCCTGATTCAAAAACTTGTATCTGCCTTGGTTTGCTACTTACAGAAGAGAGGAAGAGTGACTTTTAACCACAAAGTACCACTGGACTAACTTGCCAGTACCGGTACAGCAGAAGTCAATAGTCTTCTGACCTATCCTTATACAAGGTCACAATGCACGAAGAACACCCTCATACCAGAAAAGGCATTCATGATAATACAAGAAGCATTCATCCCAAATAAAACACTGACACTTATCTTATGTAATACAAAAGTTGCATTTCGTCATGCGTATATTGACCAATGACCTAAATTCTGCTAAGTCACTGGTTTTCCTGGCTAGCTCAGGCAACCCATTCCATGCTCTTATAGCACTAGAAGGAGCACTTGTACACATTTGTCCTAGCTTATGGAATAATATAGAATTATATTATTACTAAAGTCTAATATATTTATTTCATTTTATCTCAGCTTGATTTTGTCTATATTTTAATATGTTACACATAGACATAAATAAATATAGACTGGAAAAAGGAACTAACTTCATGTAACTTTAAAACATGTGTATCTATTGTTGTCGGATTTCCGAATTCTAAAAAGTTGCATGATCTTCAGTCTTATAGATTAAACAAAACTACACTGCTGTATAATAAAGTACACAAAATTGCAAGTCACAAATTTTCGTTTCATAAAACTCTTTTATCGGCCAGTCTATATTTATTTATGTCTATGATGTTACAGCTTTCCTATTATATATCTACTTATAACTTCGACAATTTCCTTCTCGATTCGTCTAGGTGTCCCGAGGTTAGGCTGTAATTATCGAATAAAAAAAACTAGATATATACACAGAAACTTTAATGAACTTTAAGGCATATATCACATACTGCACTCTCTACTTTTGACAACAAACTCACTTCTGGTGATTAGCTCTTTTGTAAAAATAGATTATACATACATACACACATTCACCCGTGACATCTCGCACCTCCTAAATTTATAATAAATTTTTACATTTACAAAGATATCTAAATGACATATTTTCACGAGGATATTATTATTCAAGTTATACCATTTCTTTGCCGATGACTCACAGTTATACGATTCATCAGTACCCTCAGAGGTGTCGCATCTGGCAGAGAAAATCAGTAGTACCGTTGCCAGGGTGAGCGATTGGATGGTTGAAAATAAACTCAAGATGAACGAAGACAAGACAGAAATAATTAAGATTGGCACTAGGAACAATGTCTCAAAAGTTGAAAGCACAGATTCTCTCTTTATCACGAACTGCCATGTTCCTTTTGTCCATGTAGTGCGGAATCTTGGAGTTTTCTTCGACTCAACACTATCTTTCGACCCACACATAAATCAGCTCTGCAAAGGTCTTTATCTGCAGCTGCGCAGATTAGGCCAGATCCGACCATATTTAACAACGGAGTCAACAAAAACGCTAGCTGTAGCATTCATACTCTCCCGCCTTGACTACTGCAACGCCGTGCTAGCAGGTATACCTGATGACAAAATAGCCAAGCTGCAACGTATACAGAACAACGCCGCTCGAATAGTCCTTAAAAAAACTAGACAAGATTCTGCTACTACGCTCTTGCGCACGCTCCATTGGCTTCCCGTGAAAGCGAGAATCGATTACAAGGTCGCCACACTTTGTCATCAGTGTATATATAACAATGAGATGCCCTTGTACCTTAGCGAACTGATTACTCCATATGTCCCCCAGAGAACCCTGCGCTCAATGGACTCAACGCTTTTAGTAGTGCCACGTTTCTCCCTCAAAAGCTACGGTCTGCGTGCTTTTTCAGTTCACGGACCAAAGGTTTGGAACTCACTCCCCATTGATCTCAGACAGACAACATGCTATACCACTTTTAAGAAGAACATTAAGACCTACTTGTTTAAAACTTTTTTAGATTAACTGTTATTTTGGCAGTTGTGTCTATGTTTGTAATGTTGTTACAGCGCCTTGAGCCTACATTTTGTTTGTTAACAGCGCTTTATAAATAAAATTATTATTATTATTATTTTAAGTTTTATTACGCTTTCAGCGGCTTAGTTGTCTGCCAGCAGTTCGATGCTACAAATCATCGACCGTCCGCAACAACAGGCCTTGCTGCGAATGGGGAAGTGTTCAATGAGCGTTGTCGCATACAGTCGGATGTGATAAAGTCATCTAGTTCAGCAGTTCTCAACCTTTTTATCTCGGCGAGCCATTTTTACAGTTCCCCACTATGCGGCAACCTCCAATGTAAATATTATTTTCATCCAATTTTTTTTTGTCAATTTGAAATTTCATTTTGAAAGATCGATTTTTTTTTTCGACAACTCGAGGCATGGTGCATTTAATCCCTGCATTGATAAGTTTGTTTTTTTATTGCTTTTTGTAAATCTTATAGCAGTTTCTTCGTTACTAACATTCTGTCGATGAATCATAGGATGAGTTTCGATGAATTTTAGTGACTCATTCTGTACCACACATTGAAGTCCAGACCAAAATATTAACAAATTGGAATGTCATATGTGCAGACTTCACTAATATTTTTCAAAGATGCTATTCACATTTCTAAAAAAAATTAACCAACTTCTCTTATACATCACGTGCTGTTTTAGTCGTTTCAAGAGGTTTGTAAAAGAGAAACTCGTTTTTATAATCTCCATAATTTATATAACTAGCCTTACCTTTTAAAATAATGGTTACTCTGTCGATAAACCTCGAACTATAAAGTTAATTCGGCTTCATAGCTTCAGCTCTTTGTTACAAATAACGCACTAATTTTTTTCAATTCATGCTTTAACTATTGAATTAAAACATACCTTAATTAAATCGACATTAGATTTTCTCAACCTTCTTTATGCCAGATCCTTTTTCTAGTATGTAACCTTTTTACCTTTACCTATCCCTTAGTCTGTTGGACCGTTGGGGCACCAGGCAAGACTTGTCGACCGTGTTTCTCCATTCCTCCCTTTTTTTTTTTTTTGCCTTGTTTAGAACCTCACTCAATGGCAGGCCCGTCTATTCTTTAATGTTGTCCTCCCATCGCTTTTTCTGTCTACCTCTTCTTCTTTTACCTTGCACTGTTCCCTGAAGGAAGGTCTTTGCGAGCCCGTAGATCTTGTAATGTGGCCATAGGTTTTAAGCTTTCGTCTTTTTACAATAGTTAGCAAGTCATCATGGGCTCCGATCGCTGCAGTAACACTGTCTCTGATTTCTTGGTTTGTGATGCGGTCTTTGAATGTGATGCCTAGGATCCTTCTGTAGCATCTCAATTCCAACCTAACATAATGAAAATATTACCTTGAATAACATGAACTATTAAATAAAGGCGTATTATAACTATGAACGATTTTTTTAAATTTCGTCACTACGTCAGTGCATTGGCGAAACGTTGCATTATTTTACATTAGCTTAAACTGTTCAAATATTTAGGCCTAGGCTGCGATAATTAAAACATTTGAAATCAATCTGATTTAGTTGTCTTACGCTTCAACATCTATACTCGAATGACACACACACGCACACACAAAAGTAACTTCCAATGGAAAACCAAAAAAAAAAAAAAAAAAAAAACTTGTAGAATCTCAGGTTTTAACGTTCGAATATAAAGAAAAAATCCATATTTTCGATAGCCTTAGGCGACCCACTCAAATCGCCAATCGACCCCCCATAAGGGGTCACAAACCAAACGTTGAGAGCCCCTTATCTAGTTGATGGGAGACCTCTGGACAGATGAGTCCTTGTCTCCTTGAAGACCCAATTTCTCTTTTCTAGACTCTAGGTTAAATTATTCCCTTTGGTCGAAAGCTCGATATTTAAATACAAACTACAATAAGGTCTAGTGATATGCATTTCTATTTGTTCATTTAAAAAGAAACAATAAAAACAATCAGCCCTCCCCTTTTCACAATGTAGAAAAACATAAATGACATACACATTAATATTCTTCGTTTTGAGAGAGTGCCGTTTACTTTAGAAAACATGAGATACACACAGATTGTAAAGAAAACTCAAGTTGTAACAAAAATCAAAACTAGATTCTTAGATTTTTAACTATAATTATAATAAAGTGTATCGTGGCTAATACTAGACTACCCATCCTACATCTAGATCTAGGACTAGATTGTAAAATCGAGATTGTCCATAAAAAGAAATGGTAAAAATAAATATATTGAATATTTCTGAACTTTGACCCCGACTTACATTAGACTAGTTACATTCACTCACAAAACACATAACTAATCTAGATCTAGAGTCTAGGTCTGTGTCTAGATCTATATTCTATATAACCTAAATATTTCTTCATATTCATGATCTAGACTAGATCTAGATTGAAGATTTAGAAATTAATCTATCTTGTATCTCTAGGTCTGTGTCTAGATCTATATTCTATATAACTTAAATATTTCTTCATATTCATGATCTAGACTAGATCTAGATTGAAGATTTAGAAATTAATCTATCTTGTATCTAGATCTACTTAAAATAGATGATCATACTAGATCTAGATACTATAACTATAATATAGTCTAGTCTATATTAGTATAATTATAAATCAAACTTTGTAGCACCTATGTTAAAAGTTAACTCTATTTTAAATAAAAGATCTAATAGATCTATAAATATTTATTGGCTGACAGAGTAGTCAGTAGGAGTAGATCTAATCTAGAACTAGTTAACTAGATCTTCTAACTAATAGTAGCTCTACATTATTAAATAATAAACTAATAACTTTAAATTATAGATATAACTTAATTCAGAATTGTTTCCACTAATTAATTTAATTTAAACTAACAATTTTCAGTTAGGGACTAGATTTCACTAGATCTAGTTTGTCTCACTCACTAATAATTATTGATTATTGAGTAATAATAGTAGTAAAAATAATAAGTAGGCCTACTAACTCTAGTTACTAGACTAGTACTATTTTAATATTTTCTAATATTAATACTTACTAATACTAGACTGATAATAATAACTAATACTGTAATATTAATATACAATATAATAATGATATAATTAAATATAATCTAGATCTATTAGATACTGTATAGTATAGACTTTGTCTAGATTCTAGACAATGAGATGATCATCATAATTCATGATAATGATTATCTAGATCTAGATATCGTTAATAGTAAGGCCAAGGATCTTACCATAGACGACATAGTCATAGAAATCTAGTAGTAGGCATATCAATGTGCATATTATATAAAAAAAAAATTGTATCGTAGATTATAGTAAAAGCATATATATATATATATATATATATATATATATATATATATATATATATATATATATATATATCAGTAAATGTTTTATTTATGTCGTGAAGATATAAGAGGCATCATGCTTGCAGGTTTTTTGGGGTTGTTAACTCCCCCTCCCTTGCAGGCAAAACAGGGTTCCGTCGCTTGCATCCATGCACTAGACTGGGATCTTTGTCTTAGATTCTATATAACGTACTAATACTTATTTTTCTTGAGATGTAAATCTAGATCTAGATTCTAAAATAGATCTCTAATTCTATATTTAAAACAATGGACTGAATAGATATAATCTCTTGAATTTAAAATATACTTATGACTATATATATACCTATGTCAAGTATGTCGCTATAATATAATATTATAATATTTAAATTATATTATATAGTATAGTCTCAAGAA
This sequence comes from Biomphalaria glabrata, assembly GCF_947242115.1. Taxonomy (NCBI): domain Eukaryota; kingdom Metazoa; phylum Mollusca; class Gastropoda; family Planorbidae; genus Biomphalaria; species Biomphalaria glabrata. Next base: position 2,017,830 of record NC_074715.1, on the reverse strand, counting down.
TCTAAATCCATACCTAATCAAAATCTAGAATTAGTGTACTGTTAGAGTGAGCTGCTAAATATATAAAAATAATTTATTATAATATTAATTATATATCTAGTGACCTGTGTGATGAGCACTTTGCTATATGGAAGTGAAACATGGCCGACCTACTCATGTCAAGAAAAAAAGCTGAATGTCTTCCACCTTTGATTGCGGATCTTTAAAGTAAGGTGGCAAGATAAAATAACCAATGAGGAAGTGCTACGAAGAGCAGGGTGCTAGGACAACCGCTTTGTTATCAGCAGCAGACACCTTAGCTGGCTTGGCCACGTTCGTAGAATGCCATTAGGTGGACTTCCACAAGACATACTGTAAGGCGATCTAATAGAAGGCAGGAGAGCTCACTGCTCACCCACTTTTACAGTATATGGATGTATGCAAACGCGACATGAAGCTTTTCAAAATCAACACTAGCAGCTGGGAAAAAGTAGCACTGGATAGATCCACATGGAGAGAGAGCATAAAGGAAGGGTTTCAGATTGTAGATGCCCTACATAGCAGCAGAAGAAAGAAGGGTGAAAATGCAATGGCGACTGGTGATCACCTATGCCCAACCTGTGACCACAGCTGTGTATCAAGGATTGGCCTCGTTAGTCACACAAGAAGTTGCAAAGGGGTCTCTCAAGGCGTAAAATACCACAGATCTAGTGAACTGTAATATAATTAATTATTAATCTATATCTAGTTTGTAAGATCTATATTCTTTGCTAGATTTCTCCAAGTATTCTAACCCTCTATTCTATCTATTCTAGATTTACATCACAGTGATCATCATATTATGACAACATCAAAGTGTCATCTGTCATTCAACATCTATAATATAGACCTCTTGTCTAGATATTTATTTGATATAATCTCCTCAATGTGGTCAAGTATTTAGTAACTGTCACACTGCTAAAGCCAAACTCAAGTTTAAGCTGAAAATTAAATTTTTAAACATGATTTCAACATCTATGTCCAGAGCTTCATGGGCATCATTTACAATGAACTCATTGGTAAATAAGCTACAACTTAAAATAAACAATCGTAATTTCAAAATAATGAAAAACGTTCAGGCTAGATCAAGTTCTACACACAATACATCATCATCATCGGCAACAGAAAATCCAGAGCTTGATAGCTTTCTAAGTCGTTCATTTCTAGACTTAGAAAAAATTGATGAGAATCTTTTTAGGTGAGTGACTACAGTACTATATATCTATAGACTTACATCTGGTTATTAATCTAAAATATAAATTATGCAATCTGTTGCATAGGCCACCGACCAGCTTTCTCCAGGCGTCTCGGTTCTGGGCGAGTGTCTCCAACTGAGTCCATGTCTTGCCCATCTTCTTGGCATCTGCTTCCAAATGGCAGGGCCATGTATTCATGGGCCGTCTCCTCTTCCTCTTTCCTTGGGGGTTCCACGTTAGGGCTCGTCTTGTTATGTTGGATGCAGGCTTGTGAAGGGTGTATCTACTTCAATGAGCTGCCGCTATGTTCATTGCCATAATTTCTCATTCAAGATCTTGTCTGGCCAGTGGATCATAAAGATCTAGATATAGTTTTTATTATTGGTTAATGTACACCAGTGCTAACACATTCAGAACTTTGACCCATCTGTCCTGGAACTTCTTTTCTCTCGTCTCCTAAACATTGTAAAGAATATTCCCTAAATCATTACTTTTTATTTTAACTAGCAACCGTCTATATCTAGTGTTGTAAAAATAGAGTTAATTGGTCTTATATTTTTAACCTGGCTGCCTGGTCATGCCGTATGCCCACTGGACTGTTGTTTAGGCTTCTTGATGATTCCTGTTTCATACCCTGCCTGCTGCCATCCCCCATCGTCCTGTGGGAGGTTTGGACTAGGGTGTAAATTATCTTCAACTCTGAGGGAACATACGAAGCATGTAAAACATTTTACAAACATTTTTTTTTGTAAATTAAAGACTTGAATTATTTAGCAGTATGACATAGACAATAAAAGTAAATAAATAAGAAATGGATATAACATTGAAAAAAATTAGAAAGCATAGCGTTGACATCTTATAGTTACTGTTTAACTCTTTGACTACAGAATGTTTTTTATACACTTGATGGAATTACCTTTTTCACCCTTCTATTAAACTTTTTTTTGTTAATAGAAATTTATATATTTGGTATTGAATTAAAGGAGAATCCAGGCTCCTTTTTATTAATATTTATAAAACCAAAATATAATTTTAATACTAATTTATGAACATTTAAATTGACTGACTGCAAAAAAGTCTGCAAGATCTAGATCTAGACCAGAATTAAGAAAAAAATTTGATGATCTGAATTAAATAAAAAAAAAAGATTTTTTTTTTTTCATATTTATCCATATTGTCACAAAACTTATGTATGAATAAAATGCAAATATTGAGATAATTGTCTTGGTCACCACACTTGCAAAAAAAAAAACAACAACACTGACCAACTGCGGACAATTTAAAAGCTCTAGCTCTATTATGAACCAAATTGGTGGCTGAGTGGTAAAGTGCTTGGCTTCCAAACCAGAGGGTCCCTGGTTTAAATCCTAATATTGACTAGGATTTTAAATTTTGGCATTCTCAGGGCACCTCTAAGTCAAATGACACCCTTCTTAACCTTCATCCTAAGAAACAGATGACCTCAACATCATCTGTCCTATAGATTGCAAAGTCTGAAAGGAGTACTTTACTACTTTTGCAAGGTCAATTAAGACTGGACTCGACTGTATTATAAAAGCTAACCAAACCATCTTTTTTCGATTTACTTTTGTTATATGATTAAGTATTGAGATAATTAAAAAATATGTTCTAGGAGTAAAATGCTATGGAAGCACAAAAGGGCCAGAGGAGTCTACGGTGGTCAAATGATTGGTAACTGTCTTGTAGCTGCCTCTGATGGATTGCCAGCTGACCAACATCTGCACAGTCTACATTCTTATTTTCACCGAAAGGGTAAGATATATATATTTTCTTCTAAATAAGGTATTTCTTTTAAACCCACTAGCTTTTACTCAGTTTAGGTTGCAATTTTTATAGCATAGGAATGAAAGTTATTGGTAGCTTTTTAAACTTCAGTACAAGAAGAGCTATCTCTTGTTCTTAGGAAGATGAGGAATTCAGAAACCTTTTTTTTCTTTGGTTCTTTTTTTTGAAAACAGAAATTGTAGTGAATTGGTATTTTAAAGAAAAAAAAAAAAGAAAAAATTTTTTTTTTTTCATACCAAATCAAATAAGAAACTGTTTTTGAGGCATTTAAAGTTAAATAAAGGATTGTAGTTTGTTCCTAATATTGAACTCTTTATTGAAATCACTTTAACAAAATACATGTGACTATATCAAACATTTTAATATTGATGGTATGAAGACCATTCACCTTGCATAAATTGCTTAAAAATAAATGTATAAGTTTGTATTTTTAACAACAATAAACAAAATAAATTTATGTTATAACTCAGAATTGGAATTTAGACCTTGTAAATAAGGCTTTGTTCCATTATTGCTTACTTAGACCTAGGTCCTAGAGGGAAAGCTCTCTCCGTAGAAATTGGTCGTAGGTGACTTCCACAGCCTTTTCCCAGCTGGTGCCCATGGAATTTAGGTCTTCAAAAACATGACAGTCCATCATTTAAGTAAACGTAGCTGTGAAGCAGTAATGCAAAGTAAACGTGGATAAAGGTGACAAATAACTGTCCACAGTATGAATGAAAAAATAGGAATTCAAATAATGACATGAATGCATGCACAAACAAAACAAAAAAATCCACAGGTGTCATAAAGTTAAAATATTACAATTAGTTATGAATATTTTTAAAAGTCATTCCATGTTTTTTTTAAAGTTGTTTGTTTGTTCTTTTAGAAATGAAGAGAATTACATCCTAGCTTAAAACTCCTTTGGTTTTGAACTCTAGATCATTGCGAATCACTGTCTTAAGTACACACCAAAATAAACAAATCATTTCATAGTTTGATCCAAAATTTTACTAAATTTCAATACACATTTTTTTCTTTTTTTAAGGAACCACAGATCGTCCGATTTTGTTTCATGTTGATAAAACAAGAGATGGCCGAACATACTGTGCTCGGTCAATCAAAGCTGTCCAGTGTGGCAATACCATATTCACAATGCAAGCTTCCTTTAAGAAATTTGAAGAAACTCACATGAAACATCAAATTCCAATGCCTAAGGTTAATATTATTATATCTCATATATTTGATTCAGTTTTTCTTTAAAGTATTTCTATCAGAACTGTCACAGTTTTCCTATGCTATTTATAATTAGATAGAATCTAGCTTAGGTCTCGATACGTCTAGGTGTCCCTGGTTCAGTTCTAGTTAACGAAATAAAACAATGAAACCACTAGATTAAACACAATAACTTTAATCAGCTTTACTGCATATCACACACGCTGGTCTCTCTCTGATCAACCTCTGACAACAAAACACACTTCCGGTCATTCGCGCAGATTGTAAAAATAGATTATACATACATACACACATTCATCCGTGACAAGAACTATAAAACAACACAAGCAAATATTCATCTCGTTTAACTGATTAAAGTGAAAGGTTAAATTTTGTTTGAATTTATCACAACTTCAAGTAGTGTAGTGTTAACCAATTACGTCTGCTGGTCATCTCTAATTAGTTAACATATGACACTACACACAGTTTGTTTCTTTTTTAAATCTTACACCTTTACCTTTCCCTTAGTCTGTTGGACCGTTGATGCACCATGCAAGATTTGTTAATCATCTTTCTCCATTCCTCTGTGTCTTTGGCCTTGGATAATACCTCTTTCAATGGCAGGCCCGTGCATTCTTTTATGTTGTCTTCCCATCACTTTCTCTGTCTTCCTCTTCTTCTATGTTCTTGATATAAATCGTGTTGTTAACATTACTGCATTTTATATTAAAATGGTATAAACATATTTCTATTTAAGTTATTAAATTTTTTTTAGAATACTGCTATGAATACTATAATCAAATAAAGTTTAGGAAATATATGACATAGCTTAAATAATAATTACATGCATAGGGACAAAACACTAAATTTTTCTTTTCTGCCATGTTTCAGTATCCCATTAGACTTTCTGATCTCTTAATGTGGTTCTTTTGGGTTCAGTCTTTTTATCTTTAAGTTTATATCTTTAAGTTTATATCTTTAAGTTTATATCTTTAAGTTAATATCTTTAAGTTTTTATCTTTAAGTTTATATCTTTAAGTTTTTATCTTTAAGTTTTTATCTTTAAGTTTATATCTTTAAGTTTTTATCTTTAAGTTTTTATCTTTAAGTTTTTATCTTTAAGTTTATATCTCTAAGTTTATATCTTTAAGTTTTTATCTTTAAGTTTATATCTTTAAGTTTTTATCATTAAGTTTAACAAAAGCAGATTCCTACTTTTAAAAATAAGAGAAACTTTTTTTTTTTAAATGGAGGTGCAGTGGCTGAGTGGTAAAGTGCTTGGCTTCTGAACCAGGGGTCCTGGGTTTGAATCCTGGTGAAGACTGGGATTTTTAATTTCCTGATCTTTGGGCAACTTTGAGTCCACCCAGCTCTGATGGGTACCTGACATTAGTTGGGGAAAAGTAAAGGCGGCTGGTCATTGTGCTGGCCACATGACACCCTTGTTAACAGATGACCTTTACACCATCTGCCCTGTAGACCACAAGGTCTGAAAGGGGAACTTTACTTTTTTTTTTAAATAGACATATGCTAATGACTGAATGAAGCTTCCACTTGTTCTTGATATAAATAAGTTGTTAACGTTACCATATTTTATATTATTATTTATTATTCTTATTTTATATTATGTGTACATACATGCATTCCTTTTGGTTTCATTTCATAAGAAGCTAACTAATATGTTTAATCCATCTGTAGGTTCCATATCCAGATGAGCTAAAATCTGCCATAGAAATACTTGACATATTGAAACAGTGAGTTCAAAGCAGCGGAAACAAAGTTTGATGTTTGACTGTTACAGTTAAGCTAATTAAACTTTAAGATGCGTAGAACTTATTAATTTTTGAAAAAGTCTGATAAAGAAGATATCGGTTATCTAAATCAATTAACTGTTTCTTTTGGCTGTCAAAATTTGTTAAAAGATATGTATTTATGTTTGAAATTATATCCGTAGAAACTTATCCTGGGACAATTTATTTTTTTCTCTTTCCTGTGGGTCCCTATTGCAACAATCATCTTTCATTAAGCCCTTGTGTTGTATCGTTTAGCAATTATCATCTTCTATTTCACCATTATGTAGCAATTTATCATATTTCATTTCACTGTCGTGTACCAGCTTTCATCTTTCATTTCACTATTGTTTGCCAACTTATCATCTTTCATTTCACTATCCTGTAGCAACTATCCTCTTCTATTTGGTGTCCTGTAACACCATGTATCTTTAAATTGATCACAACTTACATCCATTCAGAGTAATAATATTTGTCCATGTCATATCTGTAGCATCATTGGAGAAAGTTTTCCTCTAGTTGTCTTGAGCCTTCCTGCCATCTTGTACCAATTTGTACCTATCACCTTACATGTGTATATTAGTTTTCAATGCATGTCTTTTATTTTTTTCACCAGGGAAGATATCATTTCGGCACATCACCATGAGCTTGGGATACAGTGGTTCCAGGGTTTTCCAATGGAAACCAGATGGGTGAATCCAGATACACTTACACTACTGGAGCCTCTCTATCCCAAACGGAGTATTTGGATTAAAGCTGAAGGACACATAGGTTCATTTTCCTTCCATCTTAGTGTATGAATTTATAAGAAACATGCTATAAGAAATTTTATAAATACCTACATGTTATGAGAAAATATATAAATATTTACAAGTTATGAGAAATTATATAAATGTTCAGGTAACCAACTCTTTTGCCATCTCTAAATAGTAAAGAGTATAGTAAAGTACCTTTTCAGACCTTGCAATCTAAAGGGCAGATGATGCAAAGGTCATCTGTTTCTTTGTCAGAAGGTTAACAAGGGTGTCATGTGGCCAGCACAATGACCAACCACTTTTACTTTTCCCAATTAATGTCAGGTACCCATTAAATTTGAGTGGAGTCAATGATTTCCAAAAACTTACAGTTATAAACATAAAGATAAGAGAGAGTCGTATAGTATAGAGAGTCTGTATAGTATGGCTTTAATACACTGAATGACTACACAACACACATTTCGTGAACACATTCTCATGGACGAGTTACAAGCACATGTAAACATAAGAATGACAACCAATACAGAATATAATTTTCATAGCATTCACCCCTGGTTCAAATAATGCTAACTAGTATTATAAACAATGAAAGAATTTAGTAAGTGCAGAATAATAATAGAGATTCAAGTAAACAAACAATGTAGAATAGTATGACATTCTGTAACATGTTGATATAACATGGTAAATCAAACAGCTTATTAAAATATATCATGATTGATCAAATATCACATTAAAGTCAAGTCAACAAAACCAAGTGAAAGTAGTAAAATAAACAAATGTCATTTTGGAGTCAAAACTGAATGTCAAAGTAAGAGCTCTAGTAAGCTGATGAGCTTTTACACTTTGTAGTTGGGCCTAGTTCTCCTTACTCTAAGATTGTATGTATGTGTAGTTTCATCTGCTTGAGTTTCAGACGGTCTGGCTGTCTTCGGTGGTGCTGGTGGTTTCTTCAGGCATGATAGAATCAGTAGGTTGATTCCTGGGAGGTGAGCTTTGGATGGGGCAGCCAATATCAAGCTCTGTTCTACTCTGATTCTCAATCCGACAGAATTGATACAGTTTCCCACATGCTTCGAAGGCTGTGAACGGCCTTTCCTCTTCTTTTATAGGAATCTGATGGTATGCACTTTTCAGGTCTAAAGTGCTATATACAGAGTATTGTGAAATCTTCTCTGCCAGTTCGTCAATTCTGGGCATTGAGTAGGCGTCTAGTAGAGTGAACCGGTTTATGGTTTGGCTGTAGTCCACAACCTTCTTATGTCTTATGTCTGTCATTTGTTGTGACTAGGACTTGTGCACACCAGGGAGATTTAGATGGTTCAATAATTTCATCCTTTATTAGTTGTTGAATGTCCTTCTCTATAAACTTTCTATCTGGAACTGAGTATCTGCGAGACCTTGTAGCCACTGGGGTACAGTTTGGTGACAGATTACTAAATAGGCTAGGAGCCTCTACCTTCACTGGCTGGAGAGTACTCAGGCATAATGATGGTTTCTGACCATCGAAAGGAATAAACAAGTTTTGGTGCAAACTTATAAAGTCAAGTCCAAGAATTACGTCAGAGCATAAATTGTCTAGTAGAGAAAGTCTAACTTCCTCATATCGTTCATTTTTGAGACGTATGTTAGCATAGATATGTCCTTGAGTGATTCGAGATAAATGGATGGAAGCCATAAAGATTGTGTTGCCTGAGGAACATGTCTGCCATTTGTGCTTCTTAGCGATGTGCATCGAAATATAGCTTTCACAGCTCCCAGTGTCTACTAGGGCTTTCAATGGCACGTTGTTGATGCAAATGGGTATTGTAGATTTGTTTAAATTCAAAGGCTGCACAGTAGCGATAGCCGAAACTGTTGAAGATCTAGATTTGCAAACTCTTTGAAAGTGACCCTTTTTGAAGCACTGATTGCATGTCACTTCCCTTGCAGGGCATTGAGAGTGGGGATGCTTAACCCTGCCGCAAAAATAACACTTGCTAGCTAATGCATTTATTTCATGTGTGTGTGAATTGCTTGCACTTTGAGGAATCGTTACATTTGGCAAGGGTGAGGCCGAAGAATTGGTGAGAGTAGTTGCCATGCAATTAGTTTCCAGCTGTGATGATTCATATTGTAATGAGTGCTGATAAGCATGTTCTAGTAAGCAAGCCTCCTTGAAGGCGTCCTTTAAACTCAAAACAGTCTTTTCAAGTAGACGTTTTCGAATGCTGTTGGACACTAGTCCATTGATAAACGAATCTCTAATAGCCTCTTCTCTGTGTTGTTCAGCAGTCACCACTTTGAAGTTGCAATCTTTGGATAGACTTCTTAATTTCTGCATGTAGGCGTCTATCATTTGACCTTGTTCTTGTTTGCAAGTAGCTAACCTGTGCCTAGCAAACACCTCATTCTTTGGTTGAATGTAGATGCCGTTTAGAGTCTGGAATGCTTCATCAAATGTCTTTTTATCAAGTATCATTTGATATACAGCAGGAGAGATATAGTTTATCAGTAGTTTCTTAGTATCAAGACTGTCTACTGATACTACTGATACAAAATTTTTAAATGTTTCATACCAGTGCTGCCAATGCTCTGCTGCTTGAGGTGCTGTGGGCTTGATGTCAAACTTCTCTGAGCGAAATATCCTATCCATTTCGAAATTCTAACAACTTCACAGTTTTGGATTCAGTGTATTAAATTGATATGAACATAAAGATAAGAGAGAGTCGAAAACCATGTCTGTATAGTATGGCTTTAATACACTGAATGACTACACAACACACATTTCGTGAACACATTCTCACGGACGAGTTACAAGCACATGTAAACATAAGAACGACAACCGATACAGAATATAATTTTCATAACACAACTATCAGTCTTCACCAAGATTCAAACCCCAGACCCTGACTTTGTAACCTAAGCACTTTAGCATTCAGCTACCTTGTCGCAGAAAATAAAAAAATAAAAAACATTGATATTTTTGTATGGCTAAACAGTCAACTATCTTGTTTAAGGAATATAAACCTTAATTTTAATTGACATTACATTTACCTGATCTGGTCAATGTTAAAAGTTTAAAAAAAATTAAGTTTCCCTTGTGATCTATTGGGCAGATGATGTTAAGGTCAGCTGTTCTTTTGGCCAGTGGTTAATGAGCAGGGTGTCATGTGGCCAGCACAATGACCAACTGCCTTTGCTTTCCCCAAACTAAATTCATGTACCCATTAGAGCTGTGTGGCCTCAGGGACTCCATAAAGATACCAAAATTTAAAATCCCAGACCTTACAGAGATTCGAAATCAGGACCCCAGGTTCGGAAGCCAAGCGCTTAACTACTCAGCCACCATGCCCCAACCCCCCATTGATTAAATAGACATTTATAATATTGACTAATGATATATTTATTAAGGGAAAGAATCAAGAATTTAATTTACTAGATATAGTTTTAAAAAGTAATGGAAATATTTTTAGTTTAACAAAAATAGAAGAAAAGTTATGGCATAAATATTCCCTGTTACTAAGCATGAGAAAAAAAGTGGCTCTTACCAAAGATGAAATAAAGGAAAACGCTGTACCTAATAATTTAATGACGCAATATCCGGTTGGATTTGAAAGCTCAAATTAAAATGAAGCAACTTTAATGTTTTCTTCTAAAGTAATGGCAAGCCTTGATGGCCATTGTAAATGTAAAAACCAAAAAAGTACAATTCTCTGTAAGTTTCTATCAGACTTTTATTATCAGGTTTTTATTAACTTCTATTGCTCTTCAGACATTATAAGACACAAACTAGTTCTAAAAGCTTATTTACTTTTAAACTTTTTAGTACAGGCTGACTTCACCAATGGACTCATTATGTCAAAGAGAAACATTATTATTTTTTTTCCTGTTCATTATATTTTAATTAAGCTGTAAAAAAAAAAAAAAACATTGCTTCCGACAATTCTGCACTTTATGTATGTAATTTTATCATGTCAGGTGACAGTTTACATGAGAATGTTCACAAGTGTTGCCTGGCCTACTTGTGTGATCTTCTAATTCTGCCGACATCCCTCATGCCATACGGCCCCAATATATTTAGAAACTTCATGACCTCACTGGATCACTCCATGTGGTTCCATGCTCCATGCCGAGCGGATGAGTGGATGCTTTTTGAAATAGAAGCTGAAAATATGGGTCAGTGATCTAATTCTTTAATGTTATTAAAAGCTGAAAACATGGGTCAGTGATCTGACACTTTAAAATGTTAATATGCTAATAAAAATTTTGTGTATATTAAACTCTGGGGGCTGAAGCCTTGGCTAAGCTTTCACAGGTTGATAAACTCTAAAAATGTATCTCTAAAAGTTTATAATTAACATAATGCTTTTTAAATTAATAATTGTGTACAGAAATGTTATTTTTAACTACATCTTTAATAACAGAAAGTAAAAAGTCACAAAAAAGTAATGAAATATTGCTTAGACACTGTAAAAGTAAAAGTTTCCATTTCAGACTTTGCGATCTACAGGGCAGATGATATAAAGGTCATCTGTTTCTGTAGCCCAGGGTTAACAAGGGTGTCATGTAGCCATCACAATGACCAACCATCTTTACTTTTCCCAGACTAATGTCAGGTACCCATTAGGACTGTGTGGACTCACAGGCGCCCAAAGATCCTGATATAAAAAATCCCACTCTTCATCAGAAGTTCAGAAGCCAAGTGCTTTACCAGTCATCCACAGCACCTCCTTTGAAAGAAAAGATCCTAAAAAAGTTTTTTTTATTTATGAATCCAATTATCAAAATTATCAGAGCATAATATGATGTACAACTATCTCTCCCTATATATAGAGAGACCTCCATCTTTATCTATTTATATATTTGTAGAAAGATACATATAGTTAGATAAATAGCATCAACAATCAACATCCACAAGGCCAACACTTCCAGCTAGTTGACTTTTCATTAATTAGTCAAAGGCCTTATTTTAATTATGTAATTGTGCAATTAAGCTGTAAATTTTTATATGCATGCAAATCTTGGAGGCTTACTGCAGATCTGAAGACAAGGATCCTAGCAATGGAACTAACATGCTACAGAAAGATCCAAAGAGTCACTTACAAAAATGGCATCACAATTGAAGAGATTAGAAACAGGATTTAAACTGCAATCAGACCCCATGTTGATCTGCTAACCACTGTCAGAGAATGTAAATTTAAACGCTATAGCCACATCACAAGGTCATTAAGGCTTGCAAAGACCTTCCTTCAGGGAACAGTACCAGGAAAAAGAAGAGGAGGCAGATAGAAAAGTGTATTGTATACAACATAAAAGAATGGAAGGGCCTGCCATAAAAAGAGGTTCTATCAAAGGCAAAAGACACTACTTGAAATGTGAAGCTGAAGGAAGGCTTGTGCTAAGATCAAAATTAAATTATTTTTTTTAATACTATAGGGCATATTTCATCTTGTCTCAGCCTGTGGTCTCTTCTGGGGCATAGGCCACCAACCAGCTTCCTCCAGACATCTCAGTTCTGGGCGAGTCTCTTGCCCATCTGCTTCCAAATTGCAGCGCCATGTATTCCTGGGCCGTCCCCTCTTCCTCTTTCCTTGGGGGTATCAGGTTATGGCTTGCCTTGTTATGTTGGATGCAGGCTTGCGAAGGGTGTGAGCTATCCATCTCCAGCGTCTCTGAAGGATATCTATTAGCATGCTTATACTTGCACATGATTTTGACAAAATCTCTAAATTTTTATCTCCAGGTGATGGAAGAGCAATGTGCCATGGAAGAATCTGGGACATCAATGGAAACCACATTACAACTGTGGCTCAGGAGGGAGTGGTCAGGCCAAGGGAGACCAATGCATCATAGTTAAACTATCTTTCACTAGAAGTACCAAAAATTTTTAAGGGATTGTACAATATTTTTATTTAAGTGCCTTAAGGACTGTGATAATATTGTATGTTCAAAGTTTAGTTAATAAAACAGCATTAATTAAATGTTATTTTAGATCAGTGATGCCCAACCTAATTCGACCTGCGGGCCATTTTAATTTCCGATACTCGTCTCGCGGGCCACATGACCGAAAAGTTTCAAAAATGAAATGAAATTGTTCTGAAACTATTTTGGTGGAGATTGTCGATTTAATACTTAATTAATAGCTAGGTTATTTGACATATTTTTTTTACGCGTCAGAAAATAGCTTCATTTCTCTACTTGAAATGTGAGCAACAGTGTAGATAGCTTTATAACTGACTCACTTTTTGGGTCTCTTTTTTGGTAAATATTCACATGGATCCTCCAATCTCTAGGCGTAGTTAACAATCTTTTATTCGCGACTCAAACCAAGAATGCCACGATATTTATTTTAAAACGCGGTTTCTATGTTGTCCTTTTATTAAACAGCCCACACTTTCTTTATTCAATAAATATGTTGCCTTATTAACATATTCAACAAAAAAAGTAAAGATAGGCTCACTTTTCGTGGTAGATTCTACATTCAGAGTTCCAATTCACACACAAATGTTAAAGGTCATGGTACCATGGTACTATCAGAGAAAAAGTGAGGACCCAAACGTAGATAAAGATACTTTTTTTCAACTTTTTTTTTTGTTTGGAAGGGAGATATCTACACGTTACGGCGGGCCTGATGGAACCACGTCGCGGGCCAGGCCATATTTTGGGCATCACTGTTATAGATTATGAGAGAGACTAATAATAGTAAGGAGAATTTAATTTATAAAGTGCTGTTAACAAAGATAATGTAAGCTGTATATAATACAACAGCATAACAAACATAAAAACAAAAGTTAAAATGACCAACTAATCTAAATAAATGTGGAACAGGTAGGACTTCATGTTCTTCTTGAATGTAGTGAAGTATGTTTTTAGTCTGAGAGCAATGTGGCACTTCTTCCTAACCTTTAATTTATGCATGCAAGATATAGAAAGATCAATTCACTAAAGTATAAGGGCATTTTTTTTTTTATTGTAGATTAAGTGTATGCAAGAGTTTTGTAGTAGAATCAAATCTTGTTTTTCATTAGTGGGAAGCGTGGTCGAGAGGCCAAGTGCGCTTGAACTTGGCTTGGCTTGGCTACCTAGAAGGGGGCGCGAGGTTCGACACCCGACTCTGGCAGAGTTGTGTTTACTGAGCGCCTAAAGGCAGCACAGAAGACCAACTCCTAGATACCCCCTCCCATCCACTGGTCTACAAATAATATTGGACCAAAAGCGCTCTGAGCATTCTATAAGCATGAAAGTAGCGCTATATAAAAAGCTATAATAATAATTAGTGCCATGTTATTTTGAATTAACAGCAGCTTAGCAATTTTGTCATCGGGTATGACATGGCTAACATGGAATCTGAGTAGTTCAGCCGGGATATTATGAATGCCACATCCATAGCTTGTTTTGATGACATTTGTTTACATTTTCATGTGAGTGACACTTATATACAAGATATAAAATTAAAATTACCAAAAAATAACATTTTCATCTATTTATTATTTGTCAGATATGCTGTACTGTGAAACCACAGATTTAAATTTTAATTTAATATTTAAATTTTAATTTAATATTTTTTTGTAAGTAATTTGAAAAATGCATATATATATATATATATATATATTGAATATAGAAATTTTGAAAAATGAAAAACACTTTGAAATGTAAAATTTTGTTTGACAGTCAAATATAAAAATATATTTAGAAAATTAGAATTTTCTTTTATCAGTTTGACCATACATTTGTCTCCACTACCTGTCATTGTGGACTAGTTGCCTGTATTAGTATAGAACTATAATATTTAGTTTATTTAAAAAAAAAAACGTCCACTAAACTCTAAGGGGTACCTGACTTATGTTGGGGAAAAGTAAAGGCAGATGGTCGTTGTGCTGGCCACATGACACCCTTGATAACTGTGGGCCACAGAAACAGATGAGCATTATATTTATTTTATTTTTTTAAAAAAGTCCACTAAACTCTAAGGGGTACCTGACTTAAGTTGGGGAAAAGTAAAGGCAGATGGTCGTTGTGCTGGCCACATGACACCCTCGATAACTGTGGGCCACAGAAACAGATGACCTTAACATCATCTACCCCATTAGAAGTCTGAAAGGGAAAAGTTGTTTTTTGACCTTGCGTTGTTGTCTACTTCTCTGTTTTAGTACAGATCTATTTATTTTATTTAGCTATAGACATACTTCTTTAAATCCATCACAATGATTTTCAAATTCCTGTACATTCACACTCGTATATAATAAAAACACCTAGTCATTATAAACTTAAAACTTTTTTTTTCCTCAACTGGTCAGTGGATTAATTTGTGTCCTTTAATATATTGAAAGTACACTGTGCTGTATTAGTAATGAAAATATATTATAGGGAGGAAGCATGTACACCATGTACTTTAAAATTTGGTTGTGATTCATTTTTGACTATTTTATGTATTGTCTATTTATATATGTCATGTCTTGAGACATAAAACTTTTAAATATATATATATACATATGTACTACTGATTTTAAATGATAGCAATACATATGATACATTTAATGTCTTCAAAACAAAATCTGACAGGACAGAATGGACTGCCTCTCAATATCCTGCTAAGAACAGCTGCTGGCTAGGAAAAGTTGAGGGATTTGGTTATGCTAAGTGTAACAGCACACCTATTATAAAAGTCAAAGACTAGATGATGATTTTGTGGTATTTAGGAAAAGGGGGAGTAACACATTGAGTGTTACATACAATTAATCTGTTTACTTAACATGTGAAAAAAAAAGGGAAAACTTAGAAGTAAGCTGTTTCCCTTGAGTCCCTTAGGTTTAGAATAGTATCAACATTTAACAAAAAGGAATCACTATCAGTATAAAAGGTTTCAGAATAGGCTTATTGTACAATCAATTATAGAAATGAATAACATGTAAAGTATTGTCTAATATGGCTGGATATATAATATGGATGGCTGCCTGGTTGTGCGGTTTGCACGCTGGACTGTCGTTCGGACTTATCGATGGTCCCGGGTTCAAACCCTGCCCGCTCCCATCCCCCACCGTCCTGCGGGAGGTTTGGACTAGGAAGTAATTATCTTCAACTCTGAAGGAACATCCGAAATAAGTAAAACATTTTACATTTTACAAACATATATAATATATTATGCACAATATGTTTAAGTCCACATTGACTCAATATGTTAATGTGGTGAGCAACAATGATAACTTATAAACAGAATGTTTTCTTTTGTAAAAGTAGTAATTTTTCTATCTTGTTTAAATGCAATTAGGTTTGTTTACATTATTTGTATGTATATGTATGTGTAATGCACAAATTGTAAGACAAATTTCCATACGGATAATAAAGATCATTATTATTATTATTATTATTATAATATATATATGTATATATATATAGTTCGTCCATCGTGGTTCCATGATGACCACTTTGTCATCCAGGGGGGCTGAGGGCTTTGCACTGGGGTTTTATGCCTCCTCATGTGGCTGGTGAGACCTATGTGAGCCTGGAAAGTTCGGCCGCACACTGGGCAGGTTGTTCCAGCTGGAGCTAGTGTCGTGGGCCTTGTTTTTCTTCTCTGGCGTTTTCCTTCGGTATAGCATGTATTTTTAAAAGCATTAGTCTATTTATTATTTTTTAGAAATAGTTTCATTAAGTAATTTGTCTCAACTTTGACTTACAAGACAGTTGACTGTCTAACCAATCAGAAATATCAGTGATAGTATTTTGATTTTTTTGGGGTTGTTGTGGCTGAGTGATAAAACTTTGGGTGCCAAAATAAGGGGTCTTGGGTTTGAATCTCAGTGAAGACTGGTATTTAGAATTTGGGGATTTTTTTTTAGGATGTCAGAGTCCATTCAACTTTAATTGGTACCTAAATTAGTTGGGTAAAAGTAAACGTAATTGACCCTTTTTCTGGTCAAATTATCATTATCATCATCAAACTCTATTTGAGTGAGGGCTTAAAAGGCTCAAATCCTCTCTTGCAAAAGCCCTGGCCACGTACAATTTTGTCAACCATCAGCCATTGAAACAGAGCTTTGCATCATCCGCTCTATTTATCACAAAGTCTGAAAAGGATACTTTCCTTTTTTTAGTTAGTTAAAATATTTTTTACTAATAAAATATGGTCATTAGACATAACTATTTCATTTAATTCATACACATTAATTGTCATCAAAGCACATTTGTATAATGTGATTATTACTTTATATATTTTAATATATATTTTTTATTTCAAAGGCGGCATAGTTTTGTTTTTTTCCTTATGATGTCTCTACCATCAAAATTTGTGTTTATTTTCTTGTTATAGTTAGTTGACATTTTTAACTTCAAAATCTGCTTTTAGTAAAAATGTATCTGAATAGTATTGGCTCTGTGTTTCACATACATCTGTATATCATTGTTGTGATTATGTTTCCATTATGTTTCCATTTTCATTATGCCAACAAAAAATAAAAGTATTGATTATTATAGCAGCCTCATGTGGAATAGGCCTTACTTTAATTACTTAATTTATTCCTAATTGCCATCTGTTGAAATAAAATGTAAATGCATTAGTGGTGGCTGCAGTGGTAAAGTGCTTGGTTTTTGAACCGAGAGGTCCCAGGTTGGAATCTCAGTGAAGACCGGGACTTGTTATATCGGGACTTTAAGGACACCCTTGAGTCCACCCAACCTGACTTTAGTTTAGGAAATCAAAGGCTTGTGCTGGCCTGCTCGTTAATTATTGACCTTAGAAATAGTTAATCTTAACATCATCTACCCCGTAGATCACTAGGTCTGAGAGGAGGCACTTTACTTATTTACTTAAAATGCATCAGTTACTGATCTCTAATAATAAAAAAAAATTAATGATATTTGTTTTATGAAATTAATAAAATAAGTTTGAATTCTGCCAAGTCATTGATTTTCCTGGGTGACTCATGCAACCCATTCCATGCTCTAATAGCATTTGTACAAATTTGTCTTAGCATATGGAGTAATGCCTGTATCGGTGTCTTTGTGACTTTCTGAGTATTTTATTAAATGTTGTTTTTGTATTTGAAGATTATGGTTCAGTGTCTTATGCATAATTGCAACTTTATTTTCGAGTCGTCTATCCTGAAAGCTTTCTAAATTTTGTGATTTTACTAAAAGTCAAATGTCTAAAGGATTTATGAATCTGAGAACGTGTCAACATAAGAGATATTTATGAGTAAATTATGAGTTAGTAAAAAAGTATACATTTCACAGGATTGGTTTACAAAAAAAGTTTATTCAAAATGTAAAAACAATAAAATAATTACAAAGCTCACACAAAATGATTACAAGGGCCAACGATTAAAATATCCATTCTACTTAGATTATATTGACTATTTAAACAAAATATAAATTGCCAAATACAATACAATCCAGTGGCGTAGCTATGGTGGGAGGGGAGGGGGAAAGAATTTGAAAATCTTCCCGGGTCCCCACAACCCCATTTTAGGGGTTCTCCAAATAAGTGTTCAAACACTATTTTTTACATTAAATATTAAATAATACGCTCCAAAAGAAGTCAAGCCGCCCCCCCCCGGTCACATTCCTAGCTACGCCACTGATACAATCACAGCGAACTATAGTTTTAGTTTAGGACAAATATAACTAGTAAACCTTATTTAATAATACAAATAGCATCTAATAGTTTGTATTTTCATATGAATCAAATAACAAGTATATATTTCAGGAACACAACATAGCGTATTGATGAAGTTATAGTTATGAACTTTTATTCATAAATTTATATTTATGATTATATTGATGAAGTTATATTTATGAAGTTAAATTTCTTAAAATTACAAACACTATTATTTCGAATAAAAAATGGCACAACAAATGTTTTCTAGACGACCAAACTCATCTGAATATTTCTCGTCCCGTATGCAAAACTGGACTTTGCCACGTCCAAAGCCGGATATACCTTTCTTTGCGCCCCAAGCGCTGGTGGGACCTCTTATGAATGCTTTATCTTTTATTATTTTTTTATTACTCTTATCTCTATAGCCGCTTAGACAGTAATCAACGATTTGTAGCCAGACTGTTTTATCATTACTGACGTCAAGACCATTTTTCAAATCGGCATTTACAAAATCTTGTTTGACTTTGAACACCAGAACCGCATAGTAGGTCATTTTGTCTCTAACCCACTCCTCAGCATATTGAAATTCTTCGAATAGGTAAAAGCCATCGCCACTAGAGAAATCGTTACCTTGTTTTCCTTTTGTTAGAATAATGCCACTGTTAATAATTGATTGAGCATTTAGATGGGTTGTTCCATGGTAAAACAGCTTACTTTCTCCATCTTCTTCTTTGACTTTCTTGAGAAAGTCTTGAATTAGTTTTGGACTCTCTTCATTTTTCCCAGTGCAGTTAAACACGTTTATGTTTGCTGAGGCGTTAGAATTACTTGCTCCGGCACGTTGTGTTGAAATGTTTTCTTTAAACCAAACATCAGTTTTTTGCTCTGAATAAGGAAATTTTGCGATTTCAGATAAAAGTGGATGATGCATCAATTCATTCTCCAAATAACTCACTGCCCAATACAAAGGTGTCTGTAGGTCAACAATGTCCTCAGAAATGTTTTTTGCAATTGCCTCGGATCGTTCTTTTGTAAAACCTAAAAGAGTTAAGCTCTTACACATCCCAGTAGTTCCTTTTACTTCAGGATCGTATTCAGTGTTTTGATCTTTAGTTTCCAAAATTTTTACTAGGTCATAAAAGTAATCCTGGTCTTTTCTCCTAGGTGAAACAGAGTTATCAATCAAATCTCCCAATTCAGGGTTCAAGCCTAAAATTGTAGCTAAAATATGTCCATCTGAAGGTATAGAGCCTGAATTAAAATCTCCAAATATGCTATGAAGCTCATTCAATCTGAAATGTTTCTTCAAAAAGCAAATCTTTACTTTCAGCTCTTTCAGTGATATTAGGCTCGGAAGTTTTTTCTTCACTAAGCATTCTAAAGTATCAGAGGTACGCAAGTCAATAAGTTTGTCTAAAAGTACAGAAAAGCCATACACCTCTTCTTGTAGAGCCAAAAGTCCAGACATTTTACTACGAAGAGACACTTTGTTCTGAAAAGAAAATACTTAAAATGTAGTCATTTTCTTTACATAGTCATTTTAAAGAGTTGACGTATTTCTATTAATAGATCTGTCATTGTGTCTCTTTGAATCCATCAAGTTATCCGTTAGCTATTTTTAGTGTATTGTGGACCGA
>NC_074715.1:1922856-1992856 GCF_947242115.1 Biomphalaria glabrata | reverse complement strand
CCAGAAGGGGACTTGAACTTAAAGGCTCATTTCTTATTTCTATGTCAGAACAAATGTGTACAAGTTCTCTTGTTTCCTACACAACAGAACGAATCGCCTGAATCAGCCAGGAAACCCAATGACTTAGCAGTGGTCAAGACATAATTGTCATCTCATTTGAAGGAACCTGTTTCAGTTATATGAAAAGACGAAATTATTATTATAGGAAAAGTGTCATGCTCTCAATGTACTGTATTGAATAGCTACTAGAAGGTATTTTTAGCAGTTGACATTTTCCCAAGTTAAACGTAATGTATGTTGTTTTTTTAAATAGATTTGGCTATTTTTAACTCATCTGGGCGAATCAATTGTCTTCCAAGACAGAAGGAGCCCTAATAATAATACTAGCTATTTTAATTAAAACATTATAGTATTCTTAATAAAAATAAACCATAAATCTAAAAAATAAATCAGTAGACTATTACTAACCACACAAGTTATAGTTTGGGAAACATCACAGAAACTTCTTCAGCTGCAATACTGAAGTTTACAATGCTTGATTGTTATCTAGGCAACACATTTAATGACTCTCAATGAGCGAGCACTTAACGTTGGTTTCAAAATGAAATACCTAGAATCTAAGTATTTTTAGATTAAACTACTCAGACTGTTGTTCACTGACCTCCTGTTGGGACAAGTATTCAGATATACCATGTGTACAACGGGGACATATTAAAAGCTTAAAGATCAGAGTCGGCACCAGTGGCGTAGCAAGGTACCCGTGGCCCCGGGTCGGCACTAGTGGCGTAACAAGGTACCCGTGGGCCCGGGTCGGCACCAGTGGCGTAGCAAGGTACCCGTGGGCCCGGGTCGGCACCAGTGGCGTAGCAAGGTACCCGTGGGCCCGGGTCGGCACCAGTGGCGTAGCAAGGTACCCGTGGGCCCGGGTCGGCACCAGTGGCGTAGCGCGTAGCAAGGTACCCGTGGGCCCGGGTTCAAGAATATCTTGGTGGGCCCCCTTCTCCCATAATAAGACGAATGTAGTTTGTGACAAAACAATTGGGTAATCTGTATGTATTGGCTCATCTACCAAAAGATATTTTAATACAAGTGGTAAATACATATTGAACACAAATGAAAAGCTACACAGAGAACATAGTTCTTAAATGAGATAAAGTAGTGAATTAAATGCGTCGAAAATAAGGGACTGCACTGACCGGGGCCCGAACCAGTGAGCCTGGAAACAACAACCCCCGCCTAGCCGAGTTGCACTGAAAAGTGAACATAGCCTCTAGAAGACCGTATGTCCATAAAACACATTCTTCTGGTCTAGAGTCATTCGCCCATATGCAAATTACTACACCAGTGGTCAATGGTCACATGCCCAAGCTAGCCCTGTAGTGTACACGTAACCTTTTTTTTTAAAAATAAGTAGGCCCAGAATCAACAATTTATAGTCACATTGAACATAGTGTCTTTAAAGTCATGTTTCTCTTAATAGAATTAAACGACTTCAAGGTGTTTCGAATGAATAAAGAAATGTTTTATGAGTTCTATTTCCCAATATATATAAATTTACGTTCCGAATACATTTCTATGTGTAGGCTTTAACTATTAAACATTGACGCAAACTTTTATCTGACTCTACGTCCATTATTGAACAGTAAATAGATCTAACAATTATTTACTAACATTTTGTTTTCAGGCCTTCCAAGTAGAAAAGTCAGTAACAAGTGCACCTGTTTCTAAACTTTTGTCTGTTTCTGAATGGAAAGAGCACAAAGTGAAGCCAACATGCTATGTATCACAGAAAATTTTAAAATAATTTTTGATCAATCGAAATTGACGAAAGTGACTGCTACGCTGAACAAACTGATACAAAGTGAGAAATGACATGTATGCTGTAGAAATGTTTAGAAATCTTTGATAAAATGCAGTTGTATATGGAAAATGAAAAAAACAAATTATCCCATGTAGTTGTCTATAAAAAATAAAAAAAAAATTAACAGCCCAATTTCGTATTAAACACAGACTTGAAATGTCGTTATGAAAGGCTTCCTTTAAGGATTGCTTCTCTGAACCATATCCTATAGAAATATCCTTTGTTTCAGATGAAACTAAAAGCATGTTGACATCACTTAACTCTTTTCCGTTTGCACTTAAAATGAAAACTACGAAACTAGGCTTCAGCTACTAAAACATTTTAACAATGTTTTTATGCCCATAAAATCTGTCCTATAATTGAGAAACAATGGCATCCATAGTTCGGTAAAGTACGTTGAGTTCAAAAGTCTTCTCTTGAATTGTCTCTTCTTCGTAGCTCATCGAATTGTCTTTTAACTTCCCGTTTTGACACAACGTTGATCGTGCTTACATTTTAGTACTGGACAATAAGCAGAACAATGTTACCGAATGTTTCTTAGTGTTTCTGGAAGTGACTAATTACAATAACACGAAAGTCAGTTAAATCCAAACTTTTTTTCTTTTTATCTTACTAACCCTAACCCACGTTTCTCCCTCAAAAGCTACGGTCTGCGGGCTTTTTCAGTGCAGGGGACCAAAGGTTTGGAACTCACTCCCCATTGATCTCAGACAGACAACATGCTATACCACTTTTAAGAAGAACATTAAGACCTACTTGTTTAAAACTTTTTTAGATTAGTTTTGTATTACTGTTGTCGTGTTTGTGTTTGTAATGTTATTACAGCGCCTTGAGCCTACATTTTGTTTGTTATAGCGCTTTATAAATAAAATTATTATTATTATTATTATCTTTTTAAAGAATATAAGAATTTTATTGTTTGTTGTTTTTTAAACGTAAACCAGCGCAACGTCCAGTAAGAATGGCTTGATTAAATCTTTAGTTTAGAAACAGAAATAAAACGAAAAATTGAGCATCGAGAAAGTTGAATAATGGACATCATTCACCAATCGTAAACAAACAACATTTAGTCACGTGATCTTATTGATAAAACAATGGAAAAAACTGTCACGTGACAACCATCATGAATTAAACATGAGATCGTAAATTATATAGAAGATATAGGGCGCCACGTGGCTAAATGTTGTTTGTTTACGATTGGTGAATGAGGTCCATTAGCAGCTGTGTCGAAATTTATATTCGTGACCATCAGAACTATCCCAGTAGACCTAATTGTTATTGTCGCTCCCTCCCCTTTCCTTTATTTGTCTGTTAACCAAACTCTTTCTCTCTCACACCAATTTCTGTGATGCTATGTAAAAAAAAAAAGAATGGAGCGATCTGGCAACAATGTTCAACGTAAATGCACGATCAGGGCTAGCCACCATTGCAATAAACCGAACAGTAATCTAAGCCGCTGGTAGACTGACTCTAGCTTTAAACACGGATAAATGCTTTTAAACGAATATGAAGTTTTGGTATAACGTTTATGTCATTTTGAGGGAGTTTATTGGATTCTATTTTTGTTTTTAAATCGTCTCTTACACAAGTGTTATTATTCTGTTCACTTTAGTGTCATACATACCTAAGTTATCATGTGGGCCCCAATGGTCATGAGTAATGGGCCCAAGCGAAATGAACCCCGTTGCGCCATTGTTGCTACGCTACAGGCTGTGGGCCCTTAATTGTCGTGGGCCCGGGTGCATTGAACCCCTTCGCGCCATGGATGCTACGCCACTGGTCGGCACAAACTTATAGGGCCCTACTTAATGCAGAGGCTAAATTTAACTCATAAAACAAATAAGCAGGACATCTACCACATTTTCCATTGTATCTTACAAATATGCTAAACTGTTGTGGATTGTTTTTGAAAACACTTCTAAATAAGCAGTGGCATAGCTATGGTGGGGGAGGGTGGTCCCAATTTCAATATTCCTCCCGGGAAGGGCCCCTCAATGAGTGTCGGAAATTGTTTTTACATTAAAAATTACACCATTATCTCATGCCATGATATTGAATGTTCGAAACCCTAGCTACACCACTGTAAATAAAGACTTTTTATCTTATCTTATCTTATATAATACAGACGTTACTTTAAAAGAGAAGATAATTACGTCTTACGCGTCCTGCATTAAGTCATGCATGCTAACCAATGACCTAAATTCTGCCAAGTCACTGACTTTCCTGGCTAGCTCTGACGACCCATTCTATGCAACCCATTCTGTGCAACCCATTCTGTGCAACCCATTCTGTGCAACCCATTCTGTGCAACCCATTCTGTGCAACCCATTCTGTGCGACCCATTCTGTGCAACCCATTCTGTGCGACCCATTCTGTGCAACCCATTCTGTGCAACCCATTCTGTGCTCTAATATTGTTGAAACATTTTCGGCATATCGGCTAGAGGTTAGGGTTACGTTAAAGACGAATTATGTTTTGAAATTACCAAAAATGTAAAAAAAATATTAAAAAAAAATAAATAAAATAATAATAATAATAAAGTGCTCATTACTGTGTCTAAAATTTTTCATAAAAATCCTAATTCTTGTATGTCAATCGGTGACATATTTACGAGAATTATATAAGATTTTTTTTTAAATTATGACGCAAAATTTTCCACAAAAAAAAATCAAGCTTTTGGGTGTATCCGGTCAAAAACACGCAGAATTTCGATATGTAGACTAGAAAGACATATATTTTACCTAGACTGGACTTGTACATCTCTAACTTTACACAAGAAGGTCATGAAAGACTTTATAAAGAGCTGAATCAAGGCGTTGTTTTGTAAACGTTATAAGAAGTAAATTTTGTCTTTCAACACTAACCTATGAAACATGTATTCGCCTTCTTCAAGCCAGCTTTATTGCTGCTGAGCTGTGAGCTTTTTTGCAGACTGCCAAGAAAATAGTGTGCTGTTTTCTTCAGTTGTTCAGCACTGCCGTACAGGGTGTTGGTTATGTTGGGCTGTAGTGGAAGTAGGGTCTGCCTAAGGTGGATTAGGAAGATGTCGCACCAATCTATCATTTCTGTCTTAGAAAAGTAATGTTCTTTAGTTTTTAAAGTTTAGAAATAATACAAAATCATTTCTCTGTCTTAGAAAAGTAATGTTCTTTAGTTTTTAAAGTTTAGAAATAATACAAAATCATTTCTCTGTCTTAGAAAAGTAATGTTCTTAAGTTTTCAAAGTTTCGAAATAATACAAAATCATTTCTCTGTCTTAGAAAAGTAATGTTCTTTAGTTTTCAAAGTTTCGAAATAATACAAAATCATTTCTCTGTCTTAGAAAAGTAATGTTCTTAAGTTTTCAAAGTTTCGAAATAATACAAAATCATTTCTCTGTCTTAGAAAAGTAATGTTCTTTAGTTTTCAAAGTTTCGAAATAATACAAAATCATTTCTCTGTCTTAGAAAAGTAATGTTCTTTAGTTTTTAAAGTTTAGAAATAATACAAAATCATTTCTCTGTCTTAGAAAAGTAATGTTCTTTAGTTTTCAAAGTTTCGAAATAATACAAAATCATTTCTCTGTCTTAGAAAAGTAATGTTCTTTAGTTTTCAAAGTTTCGAAATAATACAAAATCATTTCTCTGTCTTAGAAAAGTAATGTTCTTAAGTTTTCAAAGTTTCGAAATAATACAAAATCATTTCTGAGATATTCTTTAGAATGGGCTATTAATCACATATATTCACGCAAAGCCAATTCCTGTTAGTTTCCATTGATATAATGTTTCAAAAATCATAGAACAAAATAATACACTTCTGTTGTCTTTAATCATCTTCTGTGCATTTATGTCGATGGATTAAATAGGGCTTTCTAATTAAAGTATAAGATACGTAGATTAGGGTTGAAAAAAGACTTTACTTCTTATGACTACTTAAAAAATATAATAATAATAATAATTTAATTTATAAAGCGCTGTTAACAAACAAAATGTAGGCTCAAAACGCTGTAATAACATTACAAACACAAACACGACAGCTGAAATGACAAACTAATCTAAAAAAGAGAGGAACAGATAGGTCTTAATGTTCTTCTTGAAAGTAGTGTAGCATGTTGTCTGTCTGAGATCAGTGGGGAGTGAGTTCCAAATCTATGGGCGATGCAATGAAAAAGTCCGCAGACCGTAGCTTTTGAGGGAGAAACGTGGCACCACTAAAAGCGTTGAGTCCATTGAGCACATGGCTCTCTGAGGGACATTTAGAGTAATCAGTTCGCGAGGTACAAGGGCATCTCATTGTTGACAAAGTGTGGCCACTTTGTAATCGATTCTCGCTTTCACGGGAAGCCAATGGAGCATGCGCAAGAGTGTAGTAGCAGAATCTAGTCTTGTTTTTCTATGGACTATTCGTGCGGCGTTGTTCTGAATACGTTGCAGCTTAGCTATTTAGTCATCAGGTATACCCGCTAGCACGGCGTTGCAGTAGTCAAGGTGGGAGAGTATGAATGCCACAGCTAGCGTTTTTGTTGACTTCGTTGTTAAATATGGTCGGATCTGGCCTAATCTACGCAGCTGCAGATAAAGACCCTTGCAGAGCTGACTTATGTGTGGGTCGAAAGATAGTGTTGAGTCGAAGAAAACTCCAAGATTCTGCACTACATGGACATAAGGAAGCTGGCAGTTCGTAATAAAAAGAGAATCTGTGCTTTCAACTTTTGAGACATTGTTCCGAGTGCCAATCTTAATTATTTCTGTCTTGTCTTCGTTCATCTTGAGCTTATTCTCAACCATCCAATCACTCAACCTTGCAACGGTACCACTGATTTCCTCTGCAGCAAAGAAGTGGCATAAGATGCCGGTTGGCTGTATGACATCACTGAGTGGACATAGTGAACAGTACTGGGCCTAGACCTGATCCTTGGGATACTCCGTACTTCAAGAGTAAGCTTGTTGATTCTGTCCCGTTAACAACGACACTTTGGATGCGTTCAGTCAGGTAGGATCCAAGCCACTTTAGGACGATTCCAGCCTTGTTTCAACTTTAAAAAAAAATTTTACGACGTTTTTTTTGTAGTGTTAAGAGATTTTCATGTCCAGTATAGATATAATATATATATATATATATATATATATATATATATATATATATATATATATATATATATATATATATATATATATATATATATATATATATATATATGCCATTTAGAGCGCAGTCATTTTGTTGCAGTTTCGTTTTGGAAAAAAACATTTTGGTGCAGTTTCGTTTTGGAAAAAAACATTTTGGTGCAGTTTCGTTTTGGAAAAAAACATTTTGGTGCAGTTTCGTTTTGGAGAGAAACATTTTGGTGCAGTTTCGTTTTGGAAAAAAACATTTTGGTGCAGTTTCGTTTTGGAAAAAAACATTTTGGTGCAGTTTCGTTTTGGAAAAAAACATTTTGGTGCAGTTTCGTTTTGGAAAAAAACATTTTGGTGCAGTTTCGTTTTGGAAAAAAACATTTTGGTACAGTTTCGTTTTGGAGAGAAACATTTTGGTGCAGTTTCGTTTTGGAGAGAAACATTTTGGTGCAGTTTCGTTTTGGAGAGAAACATTTTGGTGCAGATGTTTTAAAGACATTTTAAATGCCTATATTTTAAATTCTTTTAATAGAATGAGATATATTTATGTTTTGAATGTGTTTTTATGTTTAATACATTTTAATGTATAGAATAATCTTTTTAACCATCAAATTCGAAATTTAATATTGTTGTGAAATTATTTTTAGTTTTCTAAATGTTTTACTAATATTTTAATACAGGTTTGTGGGATTTGATCTTGTGAAAAAAAAATTAATTCAATTTTTATTCATACAAAAATGGTTAATTTATTTTGTGTACTAAATAAGCTAAAGTATAGCGATGTTTTAAAATTAGAATGTATTCTTTTCAACTTCAGAAATTTTTGCGCCAAAACGTCCTGCGTCGAAACGTCTCATACCGCACTTGCCTTTACTGGACATAATATCGGGTGTTTAAAAAAAGGTCTTAGTACGGACATTAAATTTGCTTGGAGGCATAAGTCATCAGATACGCCCATAGAACCCATAGATGGCTGCCTGGTCGTGCGGTTTGCGCGCTGGACTGTCGTTTGGATTTATCGATGGTCTCGGGTTCAAACCCTGCCCGCTCCCATCCCCCGTCGTCCTGCGGGAGGTTTGAACTAGGAAGTAAACTATCTTCAACTCCGAATGAACATCCAAAACATGTAAAACATTTTACAAAAAAAAAAAAACAACCCTTAATTTTAAAAAAAAATATAATAATAAATTAAAAAATGAAGTAGATTTAAGTAAAAAACTCAAGCTTTAACAAAAACCGGATTTTTTGAACACGAAACACTCGTTTCTGGAAAGTTATGAGCGAGCAACGCACGGTGATGTCCAGGCTACGGCCAGCTGGACGTACCCCGGACAGTAACAAGCTGCTTTCACGTCTATTAAAAGTTACTTTGTATTATGAAGCCGTAGATTAGCGGGTACCATTTGACTGAAACTTTGTTATGCAGGAGGTAAAAGGGACCACTCCCCTTCCCCAGATTGATGTAGTGATAACAAACCACTCAGAGAGATGACGTAGTCACTACTCACTTAGAAAAACTTGTACTTGGTTTCAATGTTCACACGGTACAGTGTCCTTAAACAAATGGAAGTTTGGGAAATGGCAGGTTAATTGGGTTGTGGTAACTACACATGCGCTATGTTGCAAAGAGTGTGTGTGTTAATTAGCATTTCCTGTTAAAGCCACTTAAAACTAATATTTGAGTCGTATTTATTCTGTGTTTTTTTTTTTGTTTTTTTTTCTTTGAAGACTTTAGAAGAGACCGGAAAGTAAGCCGTGAGAAATTCAGACAATAAACATTTACATAGAAGGTGCTGTAAGCATTGGAAGATACGAATAGAAGAATCACCAACTTGCGCTTCGCGAACGACATAGATGATCTAGAAGGAATTGTTCCGTGAAGGAATGTCTTTGCGAGACCCGAGGACCTTGTGATGTGGCCATAGAATTTGAGTTTACGTTTTTTTGTTACAGTGGGTAGCAGGTCATCGTGGGGTCCAATGTCTGCATTAATCCTGTTTCTTATCTATTAATTCGTGATGCGGTGTTTATAAGTGATACCTAGGATCTTGCTGTAACGCCTTAGGTCCATTGCTAGCATCCTGTTCTCGAGATCTGCAGTTATCGTTCAAGATTCGCATGCATACAAGAATGTCGCCGTGAGCTGATTTTAGTGTCGAGGGCTATGCCTTTGTCAAGATTGTTTTGAGTTTTGCAAGCGCTACTGTAGAAAAAAAAGGTAAAGTTCCCCTTTCAGACCTTGTGATCTATAGGGCAGATGATGTAAAGTTCATCTGTTTCAGTGACCTACGGTTAACGAGGGTGTCATGTGACAAGCACAACGATCAATCAACTTTACTTTTCCTCAACTAATGCAGGTACCCAGACGCGCGGTATTAAAAATCCCAGTCTTCACCAGAATTCGAACCCTGGACCCGCGGTTTAGAAGCCAAGTGCTTTACCACTGAGCCACCACGACTCCAAGTGCTACTGTAGCGTACATACACGGTATTTCATGCTGCAATCCCCCCATCGTCCAGCGGGAGGTTCTACTAGCAGGTAGATTATCTTCAACTTTGAAGGAACATTAGAAAACATGTTAAATATTTTACAAATGAATCTTTGATACATTATTACTTTAAATAATGAAAACAAAATTACTTTTGAATATTTCTTGCAAAAAGGGGTAATTTATAGAGATCCGACAGGGGCCGCCTCTGAGTTTGTGTCATATCAAAAGCTCTCTTTGTAATCTTGTTGGTTTTTTTTCACTCTTGGAAATATACACGAGTAGTGTAATTTTGGTTCTATAAAATAGAGATAAGAATGTGCGCTTCATCGACCTCACTCTTATTTTATACTATCTTATCTTATAAAATACAGACGTTAGTGCAACAAAGACTATGATTACGTCCTATGCGTGTTCATGGGTCAATTTAGTCATGATTGTTAACCAGTGAATCAAATTCTGACAAGTAATTGATTTTCCTGGCGAGCTCAGGCAATCCATTCCATGCTCTAATAGCACTAGGGAAGAAGGAGCATTTGTAGACATTTGTCCTATCATTCGGAACAAGGAATATGCCTTTATCTTTGTGTCTTTCTGAGTATTTTTTTTTTCTGCATTTGAAGTGTTTTATATATAATTGCTACTTTACTTTTAAGTCATGAATCATGAAGGCTTTCTAAATTTAATGACTTGACAAAAATGTGAATATTCGTTTTTTATGAATCTAACTGCTCTATTTTGTGTCTGTTCCAGTTATTCGATGTTTTCTTGAGTTGAGGGGTCCCAAACCGAGAATGCATATTCTATTATTGGCCTAACCAGGGCTAAATAACATTTATCTGATTCGTAGAATCTCTTTTAATAAATCCTAATACTTTGATTTTTTAATAGTTTCATTGATATGTGTATTCCATGACAGTTTTTCATTTATTATAACACCTAGGTATTTAGCGTTTTTAGTCTGTGTTACTGGTTTACCATGAATAAGATTAGTGGAATTAATTTGTTTTAGTTTTTTTTTGTTACTTTAAATAGCTGCTATTTTTCTGGGTGGAAAGACATGCTCCAATTTGATTCCCATTTCTGTAATTCATCTAATTCTCTTTGTAAAATTTCTGTGTCTTGTGTTGTTTTTATTGTTCTATACATTATGCAATCGTCTGCAAATAATCTTTCCTGCCCCATTCCAGCTGAATCCAGTGGCAGAACAGGGTGCAGACAACTGGAGCTGGTATAGGGTGCAGTGGATGACCAGTGTGTCCCACAATGCTCCAAAAAACGTTCCACGGCGTTTGCTAGGTGACGCCTGATGGCCCTGGTAGTCCGATTTGACATGAACGCCCTGCAGCCGCAACTAGACTTGACACGCTGGTGGTGGACTGAGACCATAGTTTCACCAGATACTAGCTCTGGCTCACCCTCACCTGGTTTGGCCCGTCAGTAGAGACGGTTTGCCGAGGTGAGGGCGTTGTCGCATGCAGACAACTGCTTGCAGCCTAAGGCTAGAGCTAGGATCTGGGTGAAGACCATGGTCAATGAGCTGTTCAGGGAGCCTGACTGCCCAGTTAACAGATGTACTACTCATCCTATAAAACCCAGTACCACTCTTGCAAACACTTATGTAGATTGATTTATTATGTAAGTAAAATGAAAGGAAATTTGTCGAATTCAGTGTATAGTTTTGTGTTTGACGTGTTTTATAAATTGTTTACACTTTAATTTCTGAGAGTTGAGTAGGCGGCTTTAGTTTGGTGTAAAGGCTAAGAGAACCTACAATAAGATTGTGAGCAAATGTTTAATTAGGCCTATTGAGTCATTAAATGCTTTTCACATTTGCAAAAAAAATGTTTTAGTGTACTGGTGAAAGCCAGCGACATAAGTGGTACAATTTCTTTTTGGCCTTTGACGTCATTCGAAACATTTTTATTAAAAAAAAGATTTTTAACCAAAATTAATTGTACGAAATGAAACATTTCTAAACCGACATAGCGATTGACCTAGAGTTTTCCCTGTGTCCAATAAGTTGACTCATTTATATGTAAATATATTGAATTGTTAGAAAAATAAATAAAATTTTATTTATAAATATATATAGATAAATGCATACATAAATACACACAGAAATACATAAAATAAATACATACATAAACACATGCATAAATACAAACATAAAACAGACATAAATACATACATAAATACATATATAAATATTTAAATACATAGATAAATGCATATATAAATACAAACATAAAACATATATTAATACATACAAGAATACATATAATAACCGTCTTAAACAAAAGAACTGAAGTAGAAGTTCCCCCTTTCAGACCTTGTAATCTATGGAGCAGACGATGTTAAGATCGTCTGTTTCTTTGACCAACGGTTAACGAGCAGGGTGTCATGTGGCCAGCACAACGACCAACCGCCTTTATTTTCTCAAGCTAAAGTCAGGTACCCATTAGAGTTAGATGGCGCCCTAATCCCGAAATTCGAAATCCCAGTCTTCATGGAGATTCGAACTCAGGAATACAGTTTCGGTAGCCAAGCGCTTAACCCCCCAGCCACTGCGCCTTCCTTGACATAGAAAATCAAGAAGAATCAAATTGAAACCTATTCTACTTCTTTTTGCCCATACTTCTTACTTACAAAAAATCACACGCCGTCTCATGCTTCGTTAGTTTTTATCTTTGAAACATATTAAAACGTGGATTCATAACTACGACAACAATTTTGGTCACTTAAAAAAAAAAAAGAGTTACAATGACAGTTTGTGTGGAAACACAAACTCACAATCGGCCCCCGAAGTGGTCTACCCAGGCAGAAAAAAAACGGCAGGTTTGAATATTTTCAGAAAGAACATGAGAATGAAATTCTATCGAAGACAAAGGACAGAGCTGACAAATGGATAAGTGAAACTGAAGGTGATGTTAGATGTGAACCTGGCCTAAATGCTATCCTATAATGATTATCTAATTAATCTAATTGTTTTCTACAAAGTGTCAAGTCTAGAGAAAAAATTATGTTTCCGTAAAAAAAAATAATTCTTTATTTAGGTTACATGCGTTTCTTCTACTTTGCTGCAGTACATGCGATAATATGAAAAACTACCTATTAATTGTTGTTTTAAATTTGTTTCCACTTATATGCATACTAAATAGACTTTTTCTCTTAAAAAAAACACTAAACACGGTTTTGTAAATGTAATAGTTATTATGAAGAACTTACTTAACTTAGCAATACATATTTTTAAACAAATCTAAAACCGTTTTTATAAATGTGTTAAAAATATGGTAAATAGTTATGTCCCCTACTAAAGAGCTTGTAAAAATGGTGTAATTTTATGAAAAACTGCTTGCATAGTTGATTTCAAAAATTATACAAGAAAAGGAAAAAGTAGCCGTCGCATCAGAACTTTGAATGGTCTATAATATCATGATGTCGGATTTTCAATATCTTTTCTGGTTTAAGAGATATAAATGGGATGGATGGACGGTCGAACGTACAGACAGACCACACAAAAGTAAGAGTGTCTTTTCCCCTTTCAGGGGCCGCTAATAACTTATCGTATATTGCAGATAGGTCGTCGCGCCTCATTTGGAGCCTCACGTCACAATTTAAGAAACGCTGTAATCACAACAAATTTCCGTAAGTATCAATAAAGCAGTCTTAGTCTTAGTCTTAAAGAAAGAAATTTAAACACTAGCCAGTTGAAAGTTTCAATCAAAGTTTATTAACTTCTTTCTATACTCAGAAAATGAGGTTACTTCGAAATATTATAGCAAATTATTATTGCATGTGTATTATATATATACTAGCCTGACATTACCCACAGCCTGCTGGCCTTATTTTGTGTATTACTAATTTAGTGGATTGGATTTAGATGTATGTCAAACTAAGATAATGTTCGTTTTAAGTTTTTCTCTTTCGCCACGAAAAAAAAAAGTAGTTTTGCGAAAATGGGTTTACCCGTGAAGCCGATACATTCACATCAATTAAAAACGAAAGTAGCTCGAGATGAATGGGATATAAAGTACAATTAAAACGGGTTTGCCCGATTTGTTAAATGAATGGGATTATAAAGTACGCCAGGATGTCTAAATTTGCAGATATAAGGAACGAATTTATGTAAACATGCTTTTGAAACACAAATTTGAAGGTTAATTTTTTTAATTAAATAATGAAATCAATAGACTATATTTCATATATTCATGTGTCGAAGTACAAAAACTATCTGTGCAAAGTGTAGTTTTTAAAATTACATCTAGATACTTTCAATATTGCCTCATGTAAACATGGCCTAGATCCATGAAATAGTAATACTCTCATAGAGTTGGGAAACTTTTTTTTTTTGAGGGTCTTGTGGTGACTCAAGTTCCTTTAAGTCTTTATTTGCAAATAATTTCATAACAATATATGTACATAAGATAAACATTCAACACAAACGACTCCACTAGATGTTTTCTTTCTCAATGTTGACAACACTCCCTCGCGACTAGCCCTCCACTCCACTAACTGTCCAGGCACACAACACTTGACCGTGTGTCACGGTTGACCACACAGCAACTGTGTCACAATGGGTCTTAAGTTTGTTTTAGGGCTACTATACATATGTCACGGTTCCAGTTAGCACCCAGGGAACATTTATACCAAGATTGGTAAAAAAGTTTTGATTTCTATTCGGGACATACATACAACTTACTTTCTACTTTCTAGTATATATATATATATATATATGCATGTATATATATTCATAACAGTAGAGAATTTCTTGTTTGTTGAACCTTTACTATTTCCTCTATATGAAATCAAAGTAGAAAAATAGTGAAACAATAATATAATATTACATATAAAATTATATATATATATATATATATATATATATATATATATATTGTTACGAATCTCACTATCCAGGCTCTCTGCAAACTGCACCTTACACCACGAACTTAAAGAACTTGACAACTCAGGGCTCCAAAGTAACGTAACACTTTAATAGTTGAATAAATAACAGCCAATACTGTACAATTGGCAACACGTACACTGTACAAATATCTCTCCGATAACACCGTTCCGCAGTATCAACTCTTGCACTGGCCTCTCCGTCTCGTTCCGGGCTTGCACTGGGTTCAACAGTTCAGGACTGACTTCACACAGTAGGCTCGTTGTGTCGGACTCGATCACAGAAAAAGATCAAGACGCCGTTCGCCTCAACTGTACTTGATAGTACTCCGCACTGAACCGTCGTAATGCTCCGTACAGAACCACACCGCTGAACTGTGCTGTAGTCAACCGGACTGTAGTGAACCGGGCTCTGAACCCCTGCCGTGAACCTCCTTTCTGAACCTTGCTGTATTGAGCCCCTTTTCTCGACCGTCTTGACTGCGACACCTCCTCTCTTATATAGGGTCCCTACTGGCCTTCTCGAACCGGACAGAACGCCGCTCGACGTTTCCAGGTGGTCAGATGACTACAACTCTCGTGACGCTCCTGAGCTCTGTTCACGACGTCGATCCTTCCCGGACCGCCGTCGATCCTTCCGGAACCGCCGTGTTGACACTCGTCTCGGCTGACAGTCGTAACTCGTCACGGTTGACCGCTCGTCTAGCGCTGGCCTGGGGCGATTTGCGTCGGCTGACTACACACACACCACTACCCCCGTTTGTGCCACCACCAGGTTTATAACAATATATATATATATATATGGGAAAAATGGATCTCTTAATTAGAGATAAACATTGAAATTGTTCACTGATCTCTGTATACATACATTTTGTGCGTATTATCTAGTTAGAAAGACCAAGTGTTGATTGGGTCATCAAGGAATAGGAATTTAAAAGCAAATATATTTACAAAAACAAATATTTACTGCTGCAGCGGTAAACGACTGTAAAGAAAATTTACAAAAACAGTAGAACTTTTGCAAATGATTCCATTTCAATGTTATTTGTTCAATCGTCAAACTAACAAAAGTAAAAAAAAAAAAATAAAAAAAAATAACGGATTTTGTTTAAAGCAATAAACAAAATGGCTAAATGTTCTTTGTTTCATCCTCCCTATGTAAAAGAAATAGTGATAGGTGAATTAATCTGTCAATAAAAGCTTTCCTTTATATATTATTATTTACACGTAGAGATGAAAGGGAAAAAAAATATTCTAATAAAAAACTACACAATAAATATTTTTTAGGCTTCCGAATTTGACTGAATAATCTTCATCTCTGATACAAATCTGTATTGCACTCTGACCGAAGCCCTCAGCATTGCTTTTATCTTGAGCGAAATCAATTGGATTTAGGCAATAATGGCCTCTTATAAATGAAACTCCATTTAGCAGCTTTGCTTCGGCATTCTTGTCTTGGTAGTAATTTCGACAAAGCTTGACGACCCTCTGCCACGTTTCTTGATCTCCTGTAAGGTCCAGTCCATGTTCTTTACTTGCGTCCAACATTTCCTTTTTAACTTTAAACACCACAACAGCTTTGTGCTCTCCCCTGGCTGCTCCACTCCATTTGTCAGCATCTTCGAGCTTCTCTGACAAATAGAATCCATCCCCACTGGAGAAGTCTTGACCTTTTTGGCCTGCTGTTAGTGTAATCCCCGATGTGAGAATGGACTTAGCCCCGGCATGTGTTGTTCCATGAAATAGCAATACACTGTCTTTATCCTCGTCTTTCACCTTACCTAGATAGTCTTCAACTAATTTATTATTTACTGGGCTTTTTGAGGTGCTATTAAGCATTCTAATTTTGAACGACTTAATATCCTCATTGGGTTCATCCCGTTGGTCTGTTGGAATTTCTTTTTGAAACCATTTATCTTTTTCATCTTCTGAATAAGGATATCTTGAAACAGCAGACAAAAGAGGATGATAAAGATATGCATTCTCCAAATATCTCTCCGCCCAAAATGAAGGCATTTGAAGATCGATCAGCTCTGAAGGAATGTTTTTTGCAATGGCCGAAGCTCGTGCTTGTGTAAATCCCAATGAGACCAAATTTTTAGACAAGCCTGCAATTCCCATATCATTAGTATCGTAGTTAAGATCCTGTTCTTTGGATTCCAAAAGCTTGATTATAAAATAGCAATCTTCGCGATGATCTTCTCCGTCGGCTTGAAGAGTATCCAGAAAAGTTCTATATTCCTCCTGTAAACCTAAAATAGAACATAAAATAGTTGCATCGGATACCTTAAAGTCACCTTTATACTCTGAAAATATTTCGTGAAGCTTATCCAACTTTAATTTCTTCTTTATAGCGCAAACAAAATCTTTTTGCGTCTGAAGCTCATCTAAACTTGGGAGCAATTTTTCGTTCACATTCATTTCTACGGGCTTAAAGTTATAATATTCCATTATTTTGTCGATTAGTGCTAAAACGGCATCGATTCCATCTTTCAGTCTTTTTAATTCTCCAAGTATTTCTGTTTTCTTTGTCATATCTTTCTTCTGAAAAATATTTTAAAACAAGGTTACAAAATACAGTTTGTGTGGAAACACAAACTCAAAATCGGCCCCCGAAGTGGTCCACCCAGGCAGGCTTCAATATTTTAAGAAAGATTGAATGAAATTATATCAAAGACAAATGAGAGATAAGAATGGAGAAAGAAGGTTAACAGATCTTGTGTAGTGCCCCAACGGTCCCGCAGATCAAAGGATAAGTGAAAGTGAATGTAAAGTTAGATGTGAATCTGGCCTAACTAGTTCCCATTTCAGACCTTGTGGTCTATAGGGCAGATGATGTAAAGTTCATCTGTTTTTTTGTGGCCTACGGTTAACGAGTGGACTCAAAGGGGCCCAAAGATTCCAAAGTTGAAAATCTCAGTCTTCACCAGGATTCGAACCCGGGACCCCCGGTTCGGAAGCCAAGCGCTTTACCGCTCAGCCACCGCGCCTCCCCTGGCCTAACTGATGTCTTATAATTAATTTAATTGTTTTGAAAAGGCTCAATCTATTATTCGAATACTCAAAAAAAAAATTTAAAAAATATCCGCATTTAAACAAATGTTAAGGAAAATGAGGTTTACAAGATTACTATTTGTTTTAAATTAGGTCCATCTTATAATGCATACTAATTACCTTTTTCTTTAAAAAAAAAACTGCTTGCATAACTGATTTTAAAAATTAGATTTTTCGCTTATAGAAAAAAAATAGTAGCCGTTGCATCAGAACTTTGAATGGTCTAAAATATTGTGATGTCGGATTTTCAATATCTAGTTTACGAGATCTAAACGGGACGGACGGACAGACGGACAGACATTTTGCACAAAACTAATAGCGTCTTTTCTCCTTTCGGGGGCCGCTAAAAATAAAAGTATTTTTTATTGAACTATTAGCAACATCTACACAAGGTTTGGAGGCGGAGTGGCTAAGTTGTAAAGCACTTGGTTCCCGAATCGTAGAGTCCCAGGTTCGAATCTTGCTGAAAACTGGGATTTTTATATTCTGGATCTTCAGGGCGTCTCTGAGTTTACCCAGTTCTAAAATGGGTTACTGACATTAGTTGGAGGAAAAAAAGTAAAGAAGATAAGCCGTTGTGCTGGCCACGTGACCACATCAGTGACATTGGGTCACAGAAACATATGAACTTTACATCATTTAACCCATAGATCGGAAAGTCTGAAAGGGAGAACTTTACTTTTTAACACAAGGGTTTGCTCCTATTAGTTTAGTTAATGTCTATTTAAAAAAATATAATTAAATTTGTTTGAATTTTTAAACTAATTTATCATTTTGTTTATTGAATTGAATGTATTGTCTTCGACAGCGAATGATTTATTACAGTTTTAACTTGATTAGAGGTTGGAAAATGGGAGAAATAACGTGTAAAAATTCGACCCAGTCAGGCAGAGACAGTTGCTAAAAGCTTTATTAAAAAAAAATACTTTACCTTCAAATCTTTCTGAGCTTTAAAATATTTAGCCAATACATTGTTTAAGGTCTCTGTGTAGACTGCAAGAACCTCCAATGACCACAAAGCTTCTTGTGTGGTAATCGAGTTTAAAGATAAGCTGTGTCCCTTTGATATAGTATTAAATGCTTGTATTTTAACAAAAGGATAATCAATTTCAATAACAAAATTGATATGCAACACAAAATGTTGTATCTGAAGATTTAATGGTTGGTCAGTAATTTCCTGGATCGTATTGCAGTATGCTTCCAAAACTGATATCGCTTTCCTCAAGTAAGGATCGGCTTCTTTCTGGAGGCTAACCGCCATTTAGAATTACCTTGGATGAGAAAAAAAAAGAGATATAAATTTGTAGTACTAGAGCAATGTGCCCTGCTGCCCACAAACCAGACTCCTAGCTATATGCTAATAGCCGCACTGCCTTGTGAGTGTCCCTCTAATGTCAACGGCTAAGGGAGTAAACCCTAACAGAAAAGCTGGTCTCGAAGTCCCATAGGCGGGGAGACAGTGGTAAGACGACTGATCTCTGGCCCCAAATTGTGATAGCTTTCGATCCCTTTGGAGAGCCCAGCACTCGCAAAGCTTTCCCTCAGCAATGGAGAGGTCACACCATCTCTGACAAAAAATGTCTTTGGATAAACACGGGGAGTGGCAGTTAAGACAGATGCCCAACCTTGTGACGATAGCTGGGTATCGAGGATTGGCTTCTTTAGTCACAAGAAGTTGCAAAGGGAAAAGATCGTCTCTCGAGGCGTACAATGCCACAGATGTCAAAGAATACAATAAAAAGTTTAGATATAATTGAA
Organism: Biomphalaria glabrata; assembly: GCF_947242115.1. Lineage (NCBI taxonomy): Eukaryota > Metazoa > Mollusca > Gastropoda > Planorbidae > Biomphalaria > Biomphalaria glabrata. Next base: position 1,973,697 of record NC_074715.1, on the reverse strand, counting down.
TTGCTATTTTAATTTGGCAATGAAAGCATAATATCTAAGTAGGTCTAATACTCGGCATAACCTTGATTTTTATTTTCAAGATTGAGAAAACAGGATCTTCTTAAGAGAGATTAAATTTTTGGCAGTACACCAGTTCAACTCTTACTTTCGCGGAACAACACACAAAAAAGCAACAGTTACGTTGGTGGTCTTTCTCTTACAGCAAGTGGTTTAGGGCAGTGCTGTAAGGTCCTCCAGCCTGGTTCGGGGCGGAGCCCTGACGCCAATCGTTTTATTGCATGACCAACACGACGACTCTAACGACTTTCATCAAAATTTATCAGCTGATTTAGATCGCTGTTAAAATATTTACTAGCTCGTTGGTCGCAACGGGAATTTTCGAAGAAAGAAAAACAAAATTTGGCTTTAAAAAGCATGGTGTACTTAGCCGTGGTGTACCACATATGAGTTTTTACAAATTAAATTTAATGTTGCTTTTAGTTTAGTGATAAATTATCTAGGTTTTGTTTATATTTGTACATAAATCTAATTCAGATTACATCTACATTCTAGATCTTAAAGTAGCAGTCTCTCTCTCTCTCTCTCTCTTCTCTCTCTCTCTCTCTCTCCCTTCAAGTCTATATGTCTCTGTCTCTGTCTCTACTCATATATTCTATTTACTTTGTCATATTTATATCTATATTCCCGGGACCATCGATATGTCCGAACGTCAGTCCAGCGCGCAAACCGCACGACCAAGAAACCATCCATATACCAATTTGTATTTAAGTATTAATGAATGTAATTCATTGTAATTCCCTTTTAAGGGGTTACTGGATCCGATTTTGGGTAAATAATCGATTTTTCAATTTTGGTGTAATTAAATAGGTGGACATGTATTTTATAAACTGGCACCAAAAATTTTCTAAAAAATAGCATTTTTTATTGAAAAAAAGCACTTTAATGATGCATGGTGAACACTATTTTCCATATTTTTCTTAATACAAATTCACTGTTTTTGAGTGAATGCATTTTTTGTGACCCCCCCCCACCCCGTAACATATTTCTAAAATCTCTAGAACTAATAGAGATAAATGTGTCAAATTTGGTACAAATATTCAGAGATAAATAATACAGAGAATCTACTAGTTTTAATGACTTTAGCTGAAGAAGTTTTTAATATATGATCTTTTGGGAAAAAAAATGTGGATGCATTTTACAGGAAAAAAATCACCCTTTTTTAAAAAATCATAAAATGCACAATACTAAGGGTAAATGTATAAAATCTAGCTAGCTCATTCCAGCCACCTTTATACTTTAAGGTGTAAGTGTTTTTAGCTTTGAAATTTATCTATTTTGAAAAATTTTAGAATTTTCCTATATGAACTAATTTTTGTTTATTTTCAAGATGGCCGCCATTACCATGGCAACCCGGAAACATTAGACAACATTCAATATATATTTTTTATTATTGAGTTGTCATATGATATAATATAACAATGGTTATTAAGTTAAAGCAAAAATAAAAAAAAAAAAAATTTCGCACTCCAGTAACTACATCCTGGTGTAGTGTGAAACAAAAATGAAAATGAAAGTCATTGTTTTTCCTTGAAAATAGATTTCAAACTCATGATCTTGACTACAGCGCAAAGGTTGAAACGTCGCAGGATAGTGTTGAGGCCTTTTATAACAATTGGTTTCGCTACTCCCTTCGACGCAATGTTAACGGTAAGGCAGCCAACCCCTTAATTTAAATGTATCGGTAGACTAGTGGGAGACGTGGTTGAGTGGTAAAACTTTTGTCTTCCACACCTAAGGTTTTTGTTTCGAATCGAATTTTTAGATTTTATTTCAAAACTCCCCTCAGCCTTCCCAACTGTATCGTCTTATCTTAAATCTTACAGACGTTACTTCAAAAAAGAAGATGATTACGTCCTATTCGTCTTGCATCTAGTCATGCATGTTAACCAATGACTTATTTTCTGTCAAGTCACTGGTTTTCCTGGCTGACTCAGGCAACCTATTCCATGCACTAATAGAAACTCTATGGATGTGGCATAGCTCTTTGGCTATACAAGTAGATGGTCATAAAATGTACGTTCTAAAAGAGGTATATTACGTTTTGTTTAATTGAAATACTATAATTTGTATTGGAGTAGCAGGGGGAGGCTTGGGCTCTACCACTCCATTAATAAAGGTCACAGAATTAGCAGATTTGACCTTTGACTTACAATTTTTTAATTGAAAAGTAGCAGAATATTTGACTTTTCAGAATTGTTTTTCTAGTTTCAGATCCAGGAAAAAAAAAATGCCTTACGTGCTTCCCATGCCCCCCCCCCCCCTTTGCTGGCCACGGAGAGGTGTCTAATGTCTTTATGTCAGAGCCTCATTTGAGACTCACTGGTGACACTTTCCCCTAGCTCTACAAAGAACCTATTCTATGTTACACAAGATGTCCGAAAAATATGGGTGTGCGTATGTGTGAAAAAAAATGTAACAACTCCCCCTCCCCCCACGCCCATGATAATCTATGTATATTCAATAGGCTAAATTAATAATTCTAAAGTTTATTCTAAATTCTAGATAATAAAAACAATGATTGTAACAAAACACACACATACACACACACACACAAACAAACAATAATATATTTTGATGTTGTTTTTTTTTTTTTTCTTTTTTTTTTTTTCTATTATAATTAGTTAAATATTTATGACAAAATGAGTTACTCACAATAGTAGATCTACGTTCGAATAGTTTGAGTTGCGCAGAGTAGAAATGACGAACAACTCACTTCTCGGTCAAATCACTGTGTTTTCTGTCTGCTTTCAAAGTTTCCTACAGCAAGCCACGATCAATCCAAGACCCAGCTATGTGGTGGTGAAGAGTAGTATGCTAATTATGAGAGGCTTGACATGAGAGCAGAGGGTTACTCCATTTGAGCAGGATTGGAGGGGCTAATTATAACCACTACGTATAAGTGTTTTTTTAGTATTTCTGAGCCAGCCAAAAAAAAAACAGGCAGAATTTAAGTCATTAATATGCATGACTAAATGAATGAAGCGTAGAACGTCATCATTTTCTTTTTTGAAGTAACGTCTGTATTATATAAGATAAGATATTTATTTTGTTATATACTGAAACAGCTGGACTAATGTTGAAAGTTTGACAAAACAGTTTCAACGAAAAGATAACTCTATATATGTTAAGATGTAATTAACTATAAATAGCATTAATTAAAAAGAAATTACCATGCTAGTCTAGTCCTGTCTGGTCAAAAGTTTGTACACGTTATTTCTCCAACACCCAGTCTAGAATCAAGCTAAATATTGTCACAAATCATTTCTATTACATGCCAACACAAGAATCAATAAAAATAAATAAACAAACTCGTTAATTAACTATTGGTAATTGATTATAGTGTTTGATATCTCGAGCAAGGGAAATAAATATTACTTGACTGATAAGGTGGTATAAGTGATTGTTTGAGAAAAAAATAATTAATTACAATAAATAACCATAAACCTATTTTCATATATTTATAGTTCGTCCATCGTGGTTCGATGATGACCATCCAGGGGGCTGAGGGCTTTGCACTGGGGTTTTGTGACTCCTCATGTGGATGTTGCGACAAGTGGGGCGGCGGGGGTATCTGGGGGAAGGTTTTCCGCGCTGCCTTTAGGCGCCCAGTAAACACAACTCTGCTTGAGACGGGTATCGAACCTCGAGCTCCCTTCATAGGTAGCAAGCCAAGCTCAAGCGTACTTACCCTCTTGATCACGCTCCATCAGTCGTGAAGCAACTATGGATAATCTCATGGAAATGATACGAATGTTTAGGCATTAGCTGTGGTAGGAACGATGTCGCCCACAGATCAGTCCCTCCCTCTCCACGCATCTGATGTATCCAAAGGAACGACAAGAGTTTATACATGATTAAATGCACGACGCGTAGGACGTAATCATCTTCTTTTGATGAAGTACGTCTGTATTTTATAAGATAAGAAGGTCTTCATCTTTTGTTTTGGCTTACCGCCCCCACCCAATTTCGTATTTTTTTTTCCGCACACTAAGAAACATACTAATAAAGAAGCGTGAGAAGGCAAATTTGAATAGAATGTCATAATTTATTAATTTTCATGCTGCCAAATATATAATTATTATTTTAAAAATGTCATTGTCATGACTTTGATTAAGTAGTAGTAGCAGAAGAATCGCAAACAGGGACGTCCTCGTATTACATGGCGCTACACCTTCATGGTGGACCTCAGAACAGTGGACACCAGGTGGGAGGAGGCTTCAGACATTGCCAGTGACATATCTTTATGGAGACAGCTTGCCTCCCAATGAGCCGAACGGCGAGGGAGGACCTAAGTCTAAGTAAGTCTAATAATCCCTTTTTAAGTAGTTGATTATAGAGGCTTTCTAAGGACATCGATTTCTACGAAACTAAACAAGGAAAGCACTTTGAAGTACTGACGATTCGCTTCTAGGAAGTAAAAAAATGTAAAATATTTGTAATACTATTTAATCAAGGAAGTCAATTTAGAAAAAAAAATATATGGTGAGAGCCCGCCTAGATACTATTTCCTTTTTTTTCTAAATTCTTATCCCTGCGTCTCTACATTGTTTCGCCAAGTGTCCTAACCCTACCACATGTATAGCATCTTGTGTTCTGTCTTGAATCTGTTGTAGGAGATTCTGTAAATTTGGAGTCTGTTGTGGCAAAAAAAATGCACTTGCTTGATCCTCTGGATCTTTTTGTAAACTTTTGCCTGGATGTGCAGCCAAGATCTTTGGCATAGGTACAAGACTTCGTCCACATGTCTGGGCTTTCTTTCTTGGAGGAATGCGAACAGATTTTTCCCAGCCGAAGAAATTATCTTGTCTATTATGATGAACTGTTTCAGGTTCTCAAAAGATTCCTCAATGCCTGAGGACTGAAACCATTTCTCAAAAGTAGTTTTCACCTCGCTGACAAATTGTTTCATGTTGCCGTCGGTCGGTGGTTTCAGCTCGTGGAATCTATTTCTATAATCGTCCTCACTGCATTGGTAAAAATCCAGTAGAGTCTTTTTCAGCAAGGTGTAGTCTCCCACGTCCTTGTCATTCAGCATCTGCAGCGCATCTAGTGCTCTTCCACCCACTAGGCTGAGGAGTTCTCTGGCCCATTCTTTCTGGGATTCGCCTTCCAGCCTCATTAGCATTTCAAACCTGTGGATGAAGGAATCCATTCTGTCTGTCCCTTCAACAAACTTCTGCATTTTTGTGCGCCTTGTATTTCTGATGTTGGGTTCGTCGTTGGCTTCAGCTGTTTTGGACGTCTTTGCAATTCGTGCTTTAGATTCTTCTTCCTCAATCTTGAGTTTTGCTGTCACCTGCAGTTCCTGCATTCGAAGCTTTTCTCTTCTCTCCTCTGCTCTTGCGTCCATTTCTTTGTTTTGCCGGATAACTCTGGCAACCCATTCTTTAAGTCCTTCCTTCTGGTAACCTAATTTCATTCCTGTCTTGTACGAGTCCAGAAGTTCACTTTGTTTTACATATATTTTAAGGATTTAAAAACCTTTAAGAATTAAAATAATACTAGTACATAATAAAACTAATGTAAAACAAGGTTACAAAGACAGTTTGTGTGGAAACACAAACTCAAAATCGGCCCCCGAAGTGATCCACCCAGGCAGGCTTCAATAATTTCAGAAAGAACATCCAAATGAAATTATATCAAAGACAAATTAGAGATAAGAATGGAGAAAGAAGGTTATCAGATCTTGTGTAGTGCCCCAACGGTTCAGCAGATCAAAGGATAGGTGCAAGTGAATGCAAAGTTAGATGTAAACCTGGCCTAACTAGTTCCCCTTTCAGACCTTGTGGTCTATAGGGCAGATGATGTAAAGTTCATCTGTTTTTTGTGGCCTACGGTTAACGAGGGTGTCATGTAGCCAGCACAACGACCAACCGCCTTTACTTTCCCCCAACTAATATCAGGTACCCATTGGAGCTGGGTGGACTCAGAGGCGCCTAAGGATTTCAAAGTTGAAAATCCCAGTCTTCACCAGGATTCGAACCCGGAGCCCCCGGTTCGGAAGCCAAGCGCTTTACCGATCAGCTACCGCGCCTCTACTGGCCTAACTGAAGTCTTATAATAGATGTAATAGTTTTGAAAAGGTTCAATCTCTTTTTCGAATGCTCAACCAAAAAAAAAAAAAAAAGGAATTATTTCCTCAATATAAAAAAATTACACGAAAATGACATTTACAAGATTACTATTCGTTTTAATGTAGGTCTAACTTATAATGCATACTAATTAGCTTTTTCTCTTTAAAAAAATGCTTGCATAACTGATTTTAAAAATTAGATTTTTTCGCTTTCAGAAAAAAAAAAAAAGTAGCCGTTGCATCAGAACTTTGAATGGACTAAAATATTGTGATGTCGGATTTTCAATATCTTTTCTACTTTACGAGATCTAAACGGGACGGACGGACGGACGGACAGACATTTCGCACAAAACTATAGGTATATAAAAGGAAAAAGAAATAATACTAACAAATATAGGTATGTTATTTAACAGTTTTGTAAAATGTTCAGCAATATAAGCTATTTACAACACACTTAGGTATTCTGCTCCAGCTCCGGCCCCTGCCGAATATCAAATTTTACTATCCCATCATAGCCGGCTCCGGTGGGATATCAAAAAGTACTATCCGGTGCAACCCTAATATATGGTTATACTATATATATATATATATATATATTGTAACAGAATCTCACTATCCATGTTCTCACGACACCAACAACTTAAAGAACTTGACAACTCAGGGCTCCAAAATAGCACAACGGTTTAACGTCCAATAAATGACAGCCAGACTGTATAATTAGCAACACGTAATATTTATCACTTTAAAGGGAAACTCCGATAGTTTTTCAAATTTTAGTTATTGACATATTTAAATTCTGCGTAAAAAGTTGTAATAATAAACATTATATCATTTTTTATTTAAATGCTCGGAAAATTTTATATTTAATAAATTAGACAGAAAATTCTCCACGCCCCCCCAAAAACGGGGTTCTGCGAGATGTTTTTAGTTTTTAAAAACGTGACGTCACAAGGGTGCTGGCTAAATATAGATCTAGACCTATATAACCGATAAACTCTCTAGTCTAGATCTAGACCTATCGGATCGCATTTATGGTTACGCTTCACAGCTAGATCTAGTCTCCACGTTGATTTATAATCGGTCATTGTTTATAAACCTCTATTTCTACTTGAAGAAAATTAAATATTGTTCTTCAGCTTGTTGCAGTAGTTCCAATCACAAAGATAAAATCAGCAAGTATGCTGATACAGAAATTAGTGTCTCTTTTCATTTGTTTCCAAGAGATGAAGTTTTAAAGGGAAAATGGGGAAAATTTATTCGCCTGAAGAGCAAATATTTTACAAAGGCATTAGCTAATTCCTGTTTATGCTCAAACCATTTTGAGAGAAGCTGTTTCAGCAACTTCATTGCTGTGGAAATGGGATTTGAAAAAAAAATCGAAGTTAATACCAGGTGCAGTACCAACAATACATTGGATTTCCAGGCCAAAGAATTCAATTAATGATACTACTGAGACATTTTAAACAACTGAAGTTCATAAATATAAATGAAATCAGATTTGTGAGCTAGAAATTTACTACGAATACTAGATCTACTATTAAATTTCTTATTTATTAAGTAGATCTATTGTCTACGAAACTCAATTCCAACTTTTTAACTTTTGACCTTGGGGGAGTGTCTCGCCGGCTGAGCCAGCGTCAAGCTCTCTCATCACTTTTTCCATGTCAACCAATGTTAGGTCGAAACAGCACACAAAAAATCATAATTTTCTTACGGTCAAACATACAGTCATAATTTATAACCATTAGAAATTTCTTTTAAAGTATTTTAATGATGTACTAACGAAAATTTTTTTGTATCAAAGATAATTTCTTTTTCGCCTCCCTATCAATAGGATTTGAGTGCACCGTCGTGACGTCACACAGAAATTCAGTGAAAATCTGACTGTTTTGGATGCGCAGAAAAAGTATGTCACAAAAACATCAATTACTAAGTTATTCTTGCAAATAAAAAAAAAAAAGAATAATATATTCATTATCTATAAATCAAAACACATATTATATCAAAAATTGTCAAAACCATCGGAGTTACCCTTTAACAACCATACCGCCGTATCAACTCTTGCACTGGCCTCTCCGTCTCGTTCCGGGCTTGCACTGGGTTCAATAGTTCAGGACTGACTTCACACACGGGGCTCGCTGTGTCGGACTTGATTGCCGGCGAAGATCAAGATGCCGTCTCGTACTAGCTAGGTGTCTTGACTGTACCTACAGTGCTCCGCACTGAACCGTAGTAATGCGCCGTAGAGAACCACACCGCTGAACCACACTGAACTGTGCTGTAGTGAACCGTCTTAACTGTGACACCTCCGCTCTTTATATAGGGTCCATACTGGCCTTCTAGAACCGGAAATAATGTCGTTCGACCATTCTGGTTGATCATTACTACATCCCTCGTGATGCTTCTGAGCTTATTTCACAACACCGATCCTTCCCGAACTGGCTTGGCTGTAACACATCTAGACATTAACAACAATACATTTGTGCGTTTAAAAATATTTTTTTGCCAATTTTTTTTGTTTTGCGCAATTTGATGCTATTAGGTTTTTCAAAGTGTTATCACTTGTCTGGACCATTTGGGAAAGGGGTAAAGAAAATGGCATCTGTGTGAATGTTAGTGTGATCGCATTTGAAATGCATTACGAAAAGTTGTAAGACTTGAATGTGAGCTCGAGGACTCAAGCATCCTTGGTTGGGACTACTTCCACGTATACCATCACATCTGTCAAGTACAATTTCTTTTCCTTGTTTGATACCAAACAATTATTGAATTACCATAAGTTAATTAACTATTCGGTTATTTCTTTTTTTTTTTATTCTGGTCTTGTCAGGTACACAAAATCATTGTGCAAAATTTAAACTTTATCCAAGATTGGGTGTGCGAGAAATAACGTGTACAATCTTTTTACAATCTTTTTACCAGACAGACAGTATGGCATAAAATCTGAAAAAAATCAAACTTATTAAATCAAACATATTGTTGATTCATATAGATGTATGTCTGACTGTTCTATGGTTAGATACAAGACAGCATATAACTAAGTTGCTATATGAATGTTATGAATGTTTAGTTTATTATATTATTTTTCTTTCAATTTACATCCCTAGTTGTATTTTTTACATAATTTATTTATGTTTTGTTTTTTTTACGCTACATGTAGAAAAAAAGAAGAAGACGTTTAAATAGTCAAGGGAGGCACCGTGGCTGAGTGTTAGAGCGCTTGACTTCCTAATTGAATGTTCCAAGTTCAAATCCAATTATTTTTACTTTCGGGATCATTAAGGTGCCTCTAAGTCCACCCATCTCTAATGGGTACATGACACTATCGGGTAAAGGAAAGGCGGTTAGTCGTTGGCTTGCCACTTTACACCCTCGTAAACCGTAGGCCACAGAAACAGATGACCTTTACATCATCTGGCCCATAGGTGACAATGTATGAAACGGGAACTTTACTTTTTACTTACAAGGGACACGTTCCAGTGAGTGACAATACAGTCATTGATTGTAAATAAAGTCACATTTTTATCAAAATAAACTAAACAAGTCCCTTCATTTTTTTTGTATTTTTAATGAATTTTAAAAAATTTTTAGCAAAGTAGTTGGAAAATTTAATAGTGTTTTATAGTGTATTAAAATGCTTATACATATACATTCTGTAACATTCAAAACATGTAGGAACAAATAAAGTTTTGTTATTTTTTCGTAGAAGCTGACATAAAACTGTGGCTCAAATTAATATCAAACAGAATAGAATATCAAAATATACATTAGAAGATGAGATACATTACTTAGACTTTCATCCTTAAACCAACAGATGATGATCTTAGCATCACTTATAGATATATATAGATATGATCACTATGTTATGTTTTTAAGATAACATAAGATAATTTTTATTGGTTCAATCAAATGGAAATTTAGTTTGACTACTGAGGTGGTCAATTGCAGAAGAACCTATTACCACACGGCTGTAAAGAGAAGTATTTACTCTAATTGATCTGGCGATAAGTGACGCTTGAAAAATGTAGATTCTAAATTATTATGATAATCATTTTTTTTAGATATAAAATTAAGTTGGGTGATAGCATAAATTAAAAGAATCCTTTTTTTTGTGAACAAATAATTTCATTGGTTTTTGTTTTCACCATAGACATAAATAAATATAGACTGGCCGAAGGAAGTAACTTCATGTAACTTGAAAATAAGTATATCTATTGTATTCGGATTTCCGAATTATGAAAAATTGCATGATCTTCAGTCTTAGAGATTAAACAAAACTACACTGCCTCCTTATTTACAATATATATAGGTGTGTGGCTGAAATAGATATGAATACTTACCTTTTATACTGCTCATAAATGCTGTATAACAAAGTACACAAAATTGCAAGTCACAAATGTTCGTTTCATAAAACTCTTTAATCGGCCAGTTTATATTTATTTATGTCTATGGTTTTCACACATAATTATGGTGTAAATTGTTATAAAAATAATTACAGAGCTAACTTAAATCCTAAATTTTAAATGGACGAAAAAAACAATTGTTCTTTACATAAAAATACCTTTTAACACAAACACACATTTTACGAAACATACATACGGATCATTCTTGTAAAAGACATAAATAAATGAATATTTATAATGTTCTACCATTGAAAGAGGTTTTAAACACGGCCAAAGACAGAAAGGAATGGACAAAGACGGTCGACAAGTCTTGCTTGATGCCCCAACGGTCCAACAGACTAAGGGATAGGTAAAGGTAATACGTAAAAAGCTCCAAAAACGGCTAAGCAAAAATCTCATTCATCGATTTCATCACAGTGCCAAGGATATTAGAATGTATACTTTTGTGCTAGTAAATTAGCCATTAGTAAATACAATAAAGTAATGTGTCTGTTGTTTTACGGTCATGAAATGAGATCCTCAGGGAACGCAGAGTTTTCTGCAGTTAACGGTGCCAGAAGAGTAAGACGCAGACTAGGGATGTGATGGGAGAACACTATTAAAAAATGTTGTAAAATATAAAAAAAATGTTTCTCATTTTCCTTCAAAATTTGAAGATAATTACTTTCTAGCCTTAAACACCAGCAGGAAGACGGGGAAAGGCATCAAGGTGGTTCGAACCCGGGACCTTCGAGACGAAAGAACAAAAATCCAGAGACTTACTTTCATCCTGGCTGAAGACAGAGGAATGCAGAGAGAGGTCGACAGACCATGCGTGGTCACCAAACGGTACACCAAACAGAGTTAGGGACTCTTCAAAGTCCTTGGGGTGAAGATACACTGTCTAACCTCTGAACATTTCATAAGAAAAATATTCAGAAAGCAACAATACAACAAAATTTATGTGCAACACAATGTTAGATGCGTCCCCAAAATGGTTCACTCATGAATCTTCCGTTTTGGTAAGAAATGAATGTAATAATATTTTCTTCACGAAAATACATTAGGTAAAAACAATATACTTTCAACAAACATCAAATCATTTCCTAATAAAAAATACATCAGGTAAAAACAATATACTTTCAACAAACATCAAATCATTTCCTAATACAAAATACATTAGGTAAAAACAATATACTTTCAACAAACATCAAATCATTTCCTAATAGAAAATACATTAGGTAAAAAACAATATACTTTCAACAAACATCAAATCATTTCCTAATACAAAATACATTAGGTAAAAACAATATACTTTCAACAAACATCAAATCATTTCCTAATAGAAAATACATTAGGTAAAAACAATATACTTTCAACAAACATCAAATCATTTCCTAATACAAAATACATTAGGTAAAAACAATATACTTTCAACAAACATCAAATCATTTCCTAATACAAAATACATTAGGTAAAAACAATATACTTTCAACAAACATCAAATCATTTCCTAATAGAAAATACATTAGGTAAAAAACAATATACTTTCAACAAACATCAAATCATTTCCTAATACAAAATACATTAGGTAAAAAACAATATACTTTCAACAAACATCAAATCATTTCCTAATAGAAAATACATTAGGTAAAAACAATATACTTTCAACAAACATCAAATCATTTCCTAATACAAAATACATTAGGTAAAAACAATATACTTTCAACAAACATCAAATCATTTCCTAATAGAAAATACATTAGGTAAAAACAATATACTTTCAACAAACATCAAATCATTTCCTAATACAAAATACATTAGGTAAAAACAATATACTTTCAACAAACATCAAATCATTTCCTAATACAAAATACATTAGGTAAAAACAATATACTTTCAACAAACATCAAATCATTTCCTAATAGAAAATACATTAGGTAAAAACAATATACTTTCAACAAACATCAAATCATTTCCTAATACAAAATACATTAGGTAAAAACAATATACTTTCAACAAACATCAAATCATTTCCTAATACAAAATACAGGTGCCGAGACCCGTCAAGGATAATTTTGAAATCTGGAAGGAGACATGATTACTCAAAATAGTAAAAACACTAAAAGGATATAATTAAATGCTGTTTAATGGCTGATCCTTAAACGATAGTGTTAGTAAATGATCAATCTCTCAATCTTGGACTTTTAAATATCCCTAACTCCTTTGGTCACATGTCTAAAGGTGTTAGGGATCGTGTCTGTTCTAAACGCTGCCTATTAAACCATGATTTGACAAATGTATAGCTTTAGGAATACAATATTCATATATGTTTTTATTTTAATAGAAATTAACTTTCCGGTAATCAGAAAATATACATAACACATTGGTGTTTTTCTTTAAGTTTCAAATAACTGCCTAAACACTAGAAACACATTTAATAAGTTGAATTAAAAACCTAACATCATTTAATACATATAAGATTATATTCATTGTAATACAACAATTCATCTCAGCAGGTTCACTTAAGTCTTAGAAAATATAATTTATATTAAAAGAGTATATGCAAAATAAAAACAAATGTATTAAACTTACAAGCTTTTAAACAGTTTTACTCAATGCAAAAAAAATATCAAGTACAACTTAATGAAACCTTAATATAACTTACATCTGATACTAACTATTTTTAATACCCTGGAAAGATGAGCAAGTCTTAGGTTATTATTAAATTCTAAAGAATTTATGCGTAAAAAATGACACCACATATATTTTCAAGACTTCCAAATCGAATGGAATATTCTTCTTCCCGTATGCAGAGCTGGATTTCAGCGCGTCCCCACCCCGCAGCACTGGACCCCCTTGGTTTCAAACTTATGGGGCCTCTTACAAATGTTATCCCTTTCAGCAGCTTCCTTTTTAATTTTTGATCAGCATAATGACTTCTACAAAGTTTAACGATGGAATCCCATTTCTGTTTGTCGTTCGTCACATCTAGACCGTTTTCTAATTCAGCATCTACGAAATCTTTTTGAACTTTATATACTATGACCGCCCCACACCTGTTTGACGCCCACTCCTCTGCATTTTCTAACTTTTCGGATAGGTAGAATCCATCACCACTTGAAAAATCTTTCTTTTCTTTGCCTTCTCCAAGTTTGATTCCCGAAGTAAGTATAGACTTAACAGCATCATATGTCGTGCCATGAAAATACAGTCTACTATCTTCGTCTTCGTCTTTTATTTTGGTGAGAAATTCAAGTATTAATCTTGTGTTTTCTTGGTTTTTATTGGTACAATTAAACATGTTAATATTTAATGATATAGAATCAGCACCATTTTTTCTTAATATTTCTTGTTTAAACCATTGATCAGTGTTCTCTTTTGAATAGGGAAAGTTGGAAAGCTCAAATAAAATAGAATGAAATATGAATTCATTCACTAAATATCTCTTCGCCCAATACAAAGGTGTTTGTAGGTCAATAACATCTGTAGAAATGTTTTTTGCAATTGCCTCTGACCTGTCCTTTGTAAATCCTAACAGCATCAATTTCTTTGACAACCCAGCAAGTCCAATATCATTAGGATCATATTCTAAATTCTGTTCATTTGCTTCCAAAAATTGTAAAATATAATAGCGATAATCTTGACAGTGTCTCTCATCAGTTTTCAGACTTTCAATCCAATGCTCAAAATCAGTATTGAGGCCTAGATATATAATCAAAATATGTCCATATAAAGGCATTAACTCTTTATCACAATCTGTAAATAAGGAGCGAATTTGAGTTAATTTAATTTTTTTCTGCAGCAGACACATCTTAGCATTTAGTTGCTTTAATGCTTTTAAAGACGGTAGAGTTTTCTCAAGAACGTTCTCTGACCGGTTGAATCTGTCACTGTCAATAAGTTTGTCCAAAACGACCGAAAGGCCATCAACCTCTTTTTTTAAAGCAATAATCCCAATTATCTTTCTTTGAAGACACACTTTATTCTGAAAATGGAAAATGCACTCAAATTATTCATTTATTAAATCTAAAAATTTTATGCATTTCAAAACGCCTTTTGTTAAATGAACAAATGTTTATTCCTTGTGGAAAATATACAATTACCCAAGGTGCTGTAGAACATTAACTTAGTATAATGTTTTCATCCTTAAAACACATGTATAAAGTTAAAAGAACTCAGTCACACACCCTAAGTCATGGTTTAGAATAAGCACTCTTTGAATTGGATTAAAGTATCGAAAAGAAGCTAAAATATTAACAAATATTACACAGTCTGTACATCTAAGCAAAACTATTTAAAATAATGAATCAAAAACAGTCAAACAGAAAAAGATATATTTCTGTAAAAGGTTATGTGTTCCATGGAAACCTACAGAAATTCCTTAAAAACATGTTTTTCACGCAAGACCTTATCGACATATATACAAATGCGATTATTTACGAGTCAATATTTTCTGATATATATATATTTAAATAATGGGAGTGCATTGAGAAAAGCGTGTGAAAAGATTGCACACAGACACACACACACACACACACACACACACACACACACCACACACACACAACACACACAGAAAAGGGGAAAAAAAATCTCCGAAATGTAAACCAGGGTTCTATAGTTTTTTCTTCAACTGTTAGATTGGAAACCATTCAAAGCAACATAATGGCCTAACACTGCTAGGAAACGATGGGGGTAAGTGAAACGATTTTAAAATTATGACTGCCAGTCAATAATGTTCTAGTGCATTGTAGTCAGACGAAATGTAAACTATTATAACAGATATGTTAAATCTATCTATCTGTTTATCTTTCTCTCTCTCTCTCTCTATCTATCTATCTCTCTATCTCTCACTCTCTCACTCTTTCTCTCTCTCTTTCTCTCTCTCTCTCTGTATGTCTGTCTGTCTGTTCTGTCCTGTCCTGTCCTGTCTGTCTGTCTGTCTGTCCGTCCGTCCTTAACCCTAACTCTGTCTATCTATCTATCTATCTATCTATCTATCTATCTATCTATCTATCTATCTATCTATCTATCTATCTATCTATCTATCTATCTATCTATCTAGCTATCTAGCTATATAGCTAGCTATCTAATCTATCTATCTTTCTATTTATCTATCTATCTATCTTCTGTCTATATGTTTATCAATCAATCAATCAATCAATCAATCTATCTATCTATCTATCTATCTAATCAATCTATCTAATCTATCTATCTATCTATCTATCTATCTATCTATCTATCTATCTATCTATCTATATATCTATCTATCTATCTATCTATCTATCTATCTATCTATCTATCTGTCTATCTATCTATCTTTCTGTTTATCTATCTATCTATTTATACTGAAAACATTTCTTATTTGAAATGCGATCCACTAAAAATCTACATCTATTTGGGGTAAAACTGAGCATGTTAATTAGAGATGGTGTCTAGTTTAGTAAATTAAGTGCCTTAATTCACCATACAAATAGCTCATCTCACACAGACATAAGAAGGTTAAAAATACTTCTTATTTACCTTATAATCACACAGAACAGATGTTAAGCTTACCAAAACATTTTGAAAATATTTTTTGTAAAGGGATACCAGTTTTACTGTATTGAGAGTTTCTTTAAGCGCGACTCTTGATTCTTTATGTGATGGAGCAGAATTCATATTCAGAGCTAGCATACAGTCCACATGCGCCTTTTTCCATTGTAGACATTTGTTTATCATCTTCAAGACAAACTTAGAGTTTGTTTTCGCTTAAGTATTTTCTGTATTACCTGTTGGAGTTAAACATTAAGATTTGCATTTAAAAAGCTGACAATTTGAAATAAATCCTTTAATATTTAAATAAACATGTAAATGTTATCAGGCGTCTCCGTGCTGTGTCTTTTGCAGATAAGTTTAAACGGAGGTAACTCTCAAATAATCAATTCACATAACACGAAAGTTCCACAAAGCAGAAAATACTCGACGCGGATGAACGAAGTCGAATAAGGTGTTTAATACATTATGATGGGAACCGTCGAATCCGTCACTACAATCTTTACTCCAGAAACTAAAGCAGACCTCTCTCTCTCTAAATCTGACATGAGTATTGTCTTTACTTTCGTCACACTTCAATTCCTGTTTTTTTTAATAGGCCACTGTAGTTATGCTAAAACTTTACCAATTTGATGAAGGATATAAGTATTCGCGCCAAATTCCTAAATGCGTCTCATTTATATCGAAGACTTTAAAATATTTCTTAAGGTTTTCGTTAATATATATTAAACCTTTTAAAATATGTTTTCTTGCTTGTTTTTTTTTTTTACTGATATTTGTATAAATAATTCTGTATATGAAAGCTGAAATTTTCATACTAAATTCAAAAGAATAATCTGTTTTTTTAAGCATTCTTTTTTTAAAGTCAATTTACATTCTTCAAGCTATAAATTACAGTAAAAAAAGTAAAGTTCCCCTTTCAGATCTATAAGTCATCTGTTTCTTTGACCAACGGTTAAAGAGCAGATCGTGATGTGGCCAGAACAAAGACTTTACTTTTTACAACTAAAGTCAGGTACCCATTAGAATTGAGTATACTCAGGTTCGCCCTAAAAATAATCCCTAAATTCAAAATCCCAGTCTTCACAGAGATTTAAACCTCGGACTCCAGCTTTGGAAGCCGAGTGCTTAACCATAAAACCATAGCCTACCATAAATAAAAAAAAAATAGAAAGCGATATCAAATAGTGAAAGGGCGATATAATAGAACCTGAAGGTTAAATGAATTAATGTCAAGAATGTTGTATTCATAGATCACCGTTGCCAATTAAAATAATGAAAATTATTTGTAAAAGCGTATAAATTTTATTCTGTATTGTCGAAAATTATGCAAAAGGATATTTATCATTAAAAGAATCAATAAGTGAGTATATATCATACTTATAACATAAACTATTGGCATCCACTGGTAGACAATATTATCATAAGAAATTAAAATGCAGTTATTAAAATCTGAAATTATTATTATTTTTTTTGCAATACCTCTATTCAGATCATAACTTCATGGAACCAAGGGAGGGTACGCGGAGGGTGGAACCTGGACACGAATTTCAAAAAACGGATCTAACGATTTTCCTAGAAATTAATATATATATATATCACCGAGGAAAGAATGACTAGAATGTAGTCTGCGAGGAGAAAACTGTAGCTTGACCGTTATCATTTTTTAAACTAATTTATAAAAGAAATACATTTTTATTTGGCGACAGAACCGGAATCTAGAGCCAGCATTAGTTTAGATAGGTCTATCACGTTCATTAAAAAACTATAGTGTTCGGGAAATTCAGAATTTCGTCTTTTATAGTTAAGACTAGTCCAAAATGTGTTTTTTTTTTTGAAAATCCGATTTCATCTTTGCTTTTTAAAATTTCAATAGCTGTACAAAACCTTATTTTGATCTTTTAACCCCTTATGTGTTTAATACAAAAATATCGTATTCAAATACAAACAACCCCTTTTAAATTTTTTACAATTTTAAAGAAAACAGCTTTCTTTTAAATCGCTGCTACACCCCAAAGAAATGCTAAAAATAAAGAAGCCACTATCTTTTTCACTCCATGCTTAAAAGTCAATGATTTTTTAAAAATATATTAACCCTATTTGTAGGATTTCAATTTCATTACATATTTAAAAACGTCAATTTAAAAAAAAAGGGGATGTTATTACTGAAACCAGTACAGGTTTTTAAGTTACACACAACTAATTAAAAAAAAAATTGACATTACCTTTAAATATCTCAATATTTGTGAATGTGAAATATTAATAAAAAAAAAAAGTCAGCTTATAATTAAATTAGCACCCTATGCTTCAGTAATGACAGTTATCCAATACCACAGTACCTTGTCCTGTAATTAGAACATTTATTTAGGAGTAGATTTACACATTTACCATAGTTTCATTTTTAGTTTTTAAATTCTACATTTTTATGTCATTGTTTCATGGTTTTATCATTATAGTTACCTTTTAAATGTAATCTTCACCTATCTCTTAGCTCATTGGTCGTTACCTGCAGATCGAGAGCCGTATGCGTTTATTTGACTCAGGGATGCGGCCCTTTGACTCCTAAGCTGCGGCTTTTATACTAAAACCATTTTGAAACTCAAACAAACAGAAAAGAGACAAAAAAACTTAATTTTAGAAAGCACAAAAGCACTGACAGTCGTTGGCAAACGTGTAAATCATTATTTTTGTTGCGTAACTAAGCCCTTGAACACTTTTCAATCAATTCAAGAAACAAAGCATAGTTACGTGTATACAGTATTTTAAAAAAAATAATTGCTTTACAATTTGGTGAAGCGAGATGCTTGAAATTCTTGAGTGAGTCTTTATCTCCACTAAAAACTCAAAGAGGGAATTTTTGGGATTATTTCTACTAAAATAATCACTGGTGAAGTAGATATATATAAAATGTTGTGACTGAAGCTTTAACAAAGAATCAAATCTATTACAAAAAATAGAGCATCAAGTTTCAAATTGATCCGAGAATAAATGTGGGAGAAAATTAAGGGGACAAAACCCCGACCTTTTTGACCGTATCCGTGAATACTGAATGATTAATTTCCCTTGTTTGTATCAATTAAAACAATTAATAATCTTAATTGGTAATTTATTTAGTGAATAATGTATTGTCTATGTTAATGAATAATCGTGCAAAGTTTTAACATGATTTGAGATTGTATGTTGGAGAAATAACATGTTTATACTTTTTGCCAGACAGACAGAATGAGTTGATATAAGCTTTTTAAAAAAGTTAGGGTTTGAAAGGTTCCGAAGGAATGTAATAAAAAATCAATAAATGTAATCGGACGATTTATTGATTGGATTCTAATTTCATCTAAAAATTAAAGAAAAAGAGTTTACATATTTCGTTAGTCGAGAGTAAGCTTTAAACAATTAATAGAGGTATTTATACGAAGTTTATAGCTGACATTTAAAAAAAAAATCAAGCTAAGTAACACAAACCCAGATTTAAAAACACCGTACATGAATATGAAACAGTTGTTCTCCGAAATGTCCATAAGCGTGTCACGAGATTATAGACCCAAAGTGTAAATAAACACACAACACACAATTCTTATCTAATGTGTTTGTTCGTAACGGACACCGATCATGACTAAGCCTACTGCATTAGGTCATTTTGTCAGTTCGTCTAATCCACATCGTAAACACTATTATTAGTTAGAATTCCGCTAATCAATGACAACATGTGATTTTTTTAAAATTTAAGTTAATCAGTTAGTTGTAATTACTGCTGCCTGGTCGTGAGGTTTGCGCGCTGGACTGTCGTTCAGATTTATCGATGGTCCCGGGTTCAAACCCTGCCCGCTCCCATCCCCCGTCGTCCTGCGGGGGTTTGGACTAGGAAGTAAACTATCTTCAACTCTGAAGGAACATCCGAAACATGTAAAACATTTTACAAACAAAACAAACATATGATTTTTTTTATTAAAGTTAATCAGTTAGTTAAGTTGTAATAAATAAATTGTGTTAAATGTTAAATGAACTAAGCAAAGAGAAGTCAAGAATTGTGTAGAGAATTAGGGCGTTCGCTAACTAACTATAAAACCTTCACGCACTTATGTCTTCCATCCCCTAGTTCACACCTTGCGATTTATAAGGCAGATGATGTAAAGACCATCTGTTTCTTTGGCCCACGGTTAACGAGAGTATCATGTGACCAGCACAACGACTCAGAGGCACCCTAGGATTCTTCATCCGGGACCCCGGCCATCTCACCTGCTTGAGACTTAATCTTCTTTTGTTAAAAAAAAATTCCTTCTTCTCTCACTGGTCCCCAAAAGTGATAGGATATGACATTACACTTATCTGACTAGAATAGCATTAGATTAAAAAATTATATGTAGCGTTTTTTTTTATTACAAATTATAATTACCAAGCTATAAGCATGACAGTTGATCTAAACAAATACAATTACTCAAATTATTTTAAAGAGTACAAATTTAATATTCTTATACTATTTACTAAAATAATTAAAATAATGACATGAATGATTCAAATATATTGGTTTAAATTCAAAGACAAAGGTGAAACAAAATAATTGTGTATATCTTTTTTTAAAAATATCGACAGCTTTTCAAAAAGATTAAGTTTTGTTGTGCTACGTATTATAAATCATGATCTAAAAATCTCTTCAATAATGGAGATTCTCGTACCTAGCGGAAAAACTATAAATAGCAAGCTTTTTGGTGCATTCGGTGTACAAAATAAAGGGAATGGGTTGATGAGCTGTGATAAAAGTATGCACGATGAAACAGGAAGCCATTCAATGTGACACCTGTGGATGAATGGTACCACGCATCATGTCTCCATATGAATACACCTGTCTATTATGCAGTAGTCAACAAAGACGCATTTGGCACTGTGTACCGTGTGGGTTACCTCAGTTTTCATCAAGACTCTTTGACTCCTTTGATGCGGACACTCAGAAAGACACAAAGATAAAGGCACATTCCTCGTTCCATATGCTAGGACAAGTTTGTACAAATGCTTCTTCTTCCCTATCACTATTAGAGCATGGAATGGGTTGCATTGAGCTAGCCAGGAAAACCAGTGACTTAGGGGAGTTTAGGTCATTGGTTAATATGCATGACGTGCGTAGGACGTAATCATCTTCTTTTTTGAAGTAACGTCTGTGTCATTTAAGATAAGAAGATAAGTTATGCTTTCTCTATGCTATGATATAATTTTTATGTACTTTTTAGCATCATAGTATCAAATGTTTCCAGATCTTCCATTTTAAGCACAAAACAAACTCGTAACGGAGGAATCAATTGACTTTCAATCCGCGGCAGTGACACAGCTCTAAACATATTTAAAACAAATGGGAAACTAACTAGCTGTGTTAAACCAGAGTTGATACGGAGATATTTTAGGAGATTAAAGTTTAGTTTAATAATGTTATCAATAAATTAGAATTGGAACTAGATCAATGCTGATCGTAGTTCGTGATTATCATTTACAATTTTTTTTTTAAATGACGTCAACAATTTAAGTTGTTTAGCTACAATAATAGTTCTGATATCACTCAAATATGACATTACACTTATCTGACTAGAACACCATTAGATTAAAAAAAATATATCTAGTGATTTTGTATTACAAATTATAACATGAGTTAAGTTTGACATTTTCTGGCTTATAAAATATATTTGAAACGCAAATGTGTATTATAGAATTATAGGTAGGCTGGCCCTAACACTTGCGGGGCCCTATGCGAAACGGATTGCGCGGGGCCTAATCTTGGTAGGGATAAGGATAAAAAGTGAAAGTTAAGAATTTATTTTAGAATAGAAATTCTTCCTTACATTTTATCAGTGGTGTATCTAAGGGGGGGAGGGAGGGGGGGGGCTGAAAAATCGCTTTTTCAATGATGTCACTGATGCACGAGCACTTTTCATCAACAAACCAATAATACAATCACCAATAGACATATTGAGGAAACAGGCTTCATATGTGCTTAAACCTTGCAACCTCCTCCGAATACTGCTAACTCAGGCCACTTCTATTACGTCATGTGAGATATCATTCTCAAAGCTCAAGTTCATCAAAAACTATCTCAGGAGCACAATGACGCAAGAAAGGCTTATCATGGCTTTAATGTCAGTGAAGTCACAAATACTAGAAAGTATCGATGTAGATGCTGTTATAGATTTCTTTGCTGCACATAATGCACGACGTGAAGCGATATCAATTAAGATTTGTCACTTGTGCATTAATTAACTAATAAACAACGGTATTATTCTTTAAAAGAGTCTTAATGATTATTTTTCGTTAAGTTTACTGATATACTGAACCAATTTGATTTGGGGCTTATATATTTTTGCGTACATTATCTCATGTCATATGTCGAATGTCAAAATCCAAAGAGGTCACCCCCCCGGGCCCCCAAATTCCTAGTTACGCACCTGCATTTTATTCATTCTTTACGAAGTGTATCATTACGATCAAGTTAACTTTACGAGCCTTGTGTGTAGTGAAGTCATACAGTATATCATCCAAATTCTACATAGATCATGCTCAAAATCAATAGCAAATATTGCCAAAAAGGTCAATCTATCTTCCTAAAGTGTTGATATAAATGACATCCCAATAAGACTAATTTGTCTATTTTTCAGGAGATTTGTATGAATTGAGGAGATTTCCATGAGCCCTTGGAAAATCAGGACTCGGGGGGGGGGGACCCTATAATATGTTATAATGATTCAATTTCATAATATACATCTAAAATTAGCTCAGGGCCTATGAAAGTGCGAGGCCCACTGCGGCTGCATAGGTTCCAGTGGCCTAAGACCGGCCCTGATTATAGGCCAGTGCGTTAATTTAAAAAAAAAAACACTAAGAAGTTCGGCGCATTGGGCGGCAAGCTGCTTCCACAAAAATATGTCACTGGCAAAGTCACAAGCATCTTCCAAGCTGCTTCCACAAAAATATGTCACTGGCAAAGTCACAAGCATCTTCCAAGCTGCTTCCACAAAAATATGTCACTGGCAAAGTCACAAGCATCTTCCAAGCTGCTTCCACAAAAATATGTCACTGGCAAAGTCACAAGCATCTTCCAAGCTGCTTCCACAAAAATATGTCACTGGCAAAGTCACAAGCATCTTCCAAGCTGCTTCCACAAAAATATGTCACTGGCAAAGTCACAAGCATCTTCCAAGCTGCTTCCACAAAAATATGTCACTGGCAAAGTCACAAGCATCTTCCAAGCTGCTTCCACAAAAATATGTCACTGGCAAAGTCACAAGCATCTTCCAAGCTGCTTCCACAAAAATATGTCACTGGCAAAGTCACAAGCATCTTCCAAGCTGCTTCCACAAAAATATGTCACTGGCAAAGTCACAAGCATCTTCCAAGCTGCTTCCACAAAAATATGTCACTGGCAAAGTCACAAGCATCTTCCAAGCTGCTTCCACAAAAATATGTCACTGGCAAAGTCACAAGCATCTTCCAAGCTGCTTCCACAAAAATATGTCACTGGCAAAGTCACAAGCATCTTCCAAGCTGCTTCCACAAAAATATGGATGGCTGCCTGGTCGTGCGGTTTGCACGCTGGACTGTCGTTCAGATTTATCGATGGTCCCGGGTTCAAACCCTGCCCGCTCCCATCCCCCGTCGTCCTGCGGGAGGTTTGGACTAGGAAGTAATTATCTTCAACTCTGAAGGAACATCCGAAACATGTAAAACAAACAAAAACAAACAAATGTAAATAAAGAATTGAATTATCTTGTAAATTTGTATTTTCCTTTTTAATGAAATAATTTTATAATAATAAAATCTGCATGTAATTTTACTACTTTAAAATATTGTTAAATGAAAATAACCTCTTTCAAATAAACAGGCTAAAAATATTGAGTACCAACATATAAAAATACAGTAGACATACATTTAGGAAACCCTGCTGGACCAAATTTAAAACAAACGACATTTAGTCCACGAAGCCTTAAATTGTCTTTTTCGTTTATTTGTTGCTGATGAAGGCCTCGTGGCCCAAATGTGTTTTTACTTTGGTCCATCAGGGTTTCCTAATTTTATATCTTTTGTATTTACTATACAGTTTTTAAATTCCTCAGCAGTTATTTTCAGATTATCGATGTTCCAGAATATATTCTTCAAAACAAATACATCATAACTGTTGACATATTAAAAAGAAAAATTTCGATGATATACAATTGTTTAGATAAAAAAAAATTATGTAAATCTGTAATAAATAAATACATAATATTATGAGAAGACAACATTTAAAAGTAACAGCGTACATTTCATCTCTTTAAAATCAGGGCGAAGATATAATAAAAAGACCACATTTAAAAGTAACAGCTTACATTTCATCTCTTTAAAATCAGGGCGAAGATATAATAAAAAGACCACATTTACAAGTAACAGCGTACTTTTCATCTCTTTAAAATCAGGGCGAAAACATAAATATTGTAATAGGCTAATGATATGTACAAATAGCATTGTACTAATGACTGTGGACACATTGCCTTGTAATGGTTTCAAACTTGTCAAGATATTGACTATATTCTTAGACAATAAAACTGAATATAAAACATTTTAAAAATATAATTAGGGCCTAAACATATTATATGGCCTCAACGAATAATAATAAAATATTCTCATCATATTTCATTGGTCCACAATAGTGCATATATATATTACATGGACGAAGTATACATATATACTTTATATTTTACAACAATACATATAAACTTTGGTCTAGACGTTCCCAATAATTATAGAAGGCCTGAACTCTGAGCTACGATGTCGCAGCTGTGTGCAGTTTAGACCTATAGCTCGTGGCCACGTCACAAGTCATGACTTCGGACCGGTGACGTGGTTAAGAGCCATTGGTCTAAACTGCCCACATTTAACGATGTCACAGGTCAGTGTTCAGGCCTTCTATAATGGTTTGTTTCGGAAGGTAGGATAGATACAATCATTAGAAGCAAAAATGTAAAACAAATAAAAAAACAACCTTTTTCAAAACAAAGCTTTTTTAAAGGAAAAAAGCTGCTTCTGTCATTTATCTGAAAATGTCAGGGTTTAGCTTCCTTTTATTGCCATATAAAACAAAATTAATTAATTAGTACTAATGGATTAAATAATTTGTTTGTTTTTAATTGATTCTTGTATTGTCGTCGACTATGAATAGTTATGCATGATTTCAACTTGATTCCAGGATGCAAAAAAACGTGTCGAAACGTAAAAAGGAGATTAAATTCATAAGTACATCCACATCTCTCAATAAATAGCAGCTATTCCTCTTATTTCGATATCAAACAAAATTATTAATAACCAACAATTAATTAATTAGATTCATCTTTCATTCTTGTTTTTGTCAGGTACAATGAATTATTGTGAAACGTGTTAACGTGATCTAAATATGACGTAAGGACGTAATCATCTTCTTTTTTTTTAAAGTAACGTCTGTATCATATAAGATAAGATGTGAAAAATATATATTCACTTTTTACCAGACAAACAGAATGACATTCAGTCAGACATACATAGTGAGCTAATATAAGCTTTGTAAAAAAAGGGAACATGAATTAGTTAACAACAACCAAAAATATTTCTCTCTCTTTTTAAATATATAGGTCCTAAAAGACTCTTTGCGATTAGGGTAAACTTTTCAGTACAATAAAAATATTCGTATGAACTTCTGTAGAGATTTTTTAATGTTTACCTGCAGTTGTTGCATATTGTCAATTTTTCACGGTAAAATAAAACAATCTTAAGGACTCAAAATTGAGCTTAACAATTATCAGCTATATAAAAACAAATTGAGCTACAGCCAAAGGAGATTTAAAACATTGTTTTTTCTGTGCCAAAAAGGGAGAAAAAAAACAAATATCGTAAAAAAATCAACAACAACATATTGTTATAAATCTATCATGCACACCGCCATCCAAGCTAGTGAAGGCGGTGCGCACTATAAGAGATATGACTGGTAAGGATGTCGACATTAGGAAAGAGGAGAACGATTTCCGCGCAAGTCAGAGCTGATATGAAGATGCTGTGCTCAAGACAGATGCTGTTCTACATGTATTAATGTCGTCATCTATATCTCGTTGAGTTGCCTCGCTTAAGTTATTACAATATTATTTCCATTTTTTCTATCGACTAGATGCACGAAAAGCTAGCTATATATAGATATTCCACAATTAATGAAAATATGTGTCTAGGTGATAAAGATTTATATATAGATATTTATAGATTCAGGACCAAAGATGAACTATAAAAAACGGATTTTAGTTTTGTTCTTTTTCAAACAATTACATTCTAATAAAAAATCACACAGCAAATATTCTCCAAACTACCAAATTTCACAGCATAATCTTCATCTCTGATACAAATATGTATCTCAGTTTGACCGAAGCCCTCAACCCTTTCTTGACCATCAGCAACTGCCTTTGGGTTTAAACACATATAGCCTTTTACAAATGAGACGCCTTTTAGCAGCATTTGTTTGACTTTGAGGTCATCATACCGAGCACGACAAAGGCTGATGATTCGTTGCCACTTTTCTTCATCCTGAGTCAGATCGAGTCCATTTTCCTTGCTGGCATCCAACAAATCTTTTTTAACTTTGAACACCAGCATAGCACTGTGTTTCCCTCTTGCTGCGTCACTCCATTTCTTGGCATCTCCAAGTGTCTCAGACACATAGAATCCATCACCGCTGGAGAAATCTTGACCAGTTTTGCCGGATCCTAGCGTTATTCCTGATGTAAGTATTGACTTAGCATCAGCATGTGTTGTACCATGATATAACAGTACACTTTCTCTATCCTCTTCTTGTACTTTCTTTAAATAATCTTCCACAAATACAGAATTTTCAGTGATGCAGTTACGCATTCTAACTAGGAATGATGGAATGTCCTCATTGGGCTCTTCTCTGTTGCCTGTTGGAATTTCTTCTTGAAACCATTCATCCTTTTTATCCCTTGAATATGGATATCTTGTAGCATTGTATAACAGTGGGTGGTGCAGAAATACATTATTCAAATATCTTTCTGCCCAATAAGAAGGCGTCTGAAGGTCTATCAGCTCAGATGGGATGTTTTTTGTAATAACATCAGCGCGTTTTTGTATAAACCCTAGGCTGACTAAATTCTTACACAATCCTTCAGCGCCCTTATCATTGGGATCGTATTCAAGATCCTTTTCTCTTTCTTCCAGAAACCTAACTATGTAATATAAATCATCATGATGTGCTCTTTTTTTGTCATCAAGCTTGTCCAGAAAATGTTGATAGTCATCATTCAAGCCTAAAAGTGCGCATAAAATATTTGCATCCGATGTCATAAAATCATCTTTATAATCTGCAAATGTTGAGTGTAGTTCATTCAACTTGAGTTGTTTATTTACAGCACAGATTTTTGCTTTTTGTTCCTTGAGATCCTCTAAACTTGGAAGGTTAAGTCCATCCAGCAGCAATCCTGCTGTGCTGAATGTATAATATTCAATTATTTTATCGACCACTGCTAAAAAGCCATCAATTCCACTTTTTAATTCCAATAGTCTTTTGGTTTTCCTTGATAAGTCTGATTTGCTCTGAAAAGGAAGAAATTAAGTAGAAATTCAAAGAAAAAGAGATAATGGAAAATAAAGAATATGAAACTGACTACTCTCAATTAAAGACATTTTTTATAACATTAAGAGCAACCAACATTTGAGTAAGAGACTTTGTATCATAATCTCCCAAAACAATTAGATCAATTAGATACTCATTATAAGACATCAGGCCAGGTTCACATCTAATTTAACATTCACTTTCACATGTCCCTTGGTCTGCTGGACCGTTGGGGCACCACACACGTTCTGTCAACCTTCTTTCTCCATTCTTCTCTGTCATTTGCCTTTGATAGAATTTCATTCTAATATTGTTTCTGAAAATATTGAAACCTGCCTTTTTACCTGCCTGGGTGGACCTCTCCGGGGCCGACTTTGAGTTTGTGTTTTTACACAAACTGTCTTTTTAATCTATTTTATGTTCTGTAAAATTACTTAACCCTTTCCCTCCTAACTGACGATACCAGCGTTGATTCCACTAGAATGTGGTAAATAATTACAGAAAGAGTTAACCCGTTTTATTACCTGAACATCTTGTGTATAGGGCTTTGGAAAGGGCAAATAATGCGAAGGAATAAGAAGGTCTAGAAACCTGTTTGATAGGTGAATATTAGTGTAGAAATGATTTTTCTTCGTTTTGAGATCTCAGCGAGGCTGCCAAATTAAAGTGACTCGGGTAAACGTCCGTTCTAAGCTGGTCTTAGAATCCATGTGTGTTTAACCAGTTTGATTAGATCAATGGGAATTAGGCTACTTGTAGAATCTGTGTGTCCAAAATCTATTAACATGGATCTTGTTTCATGATGCACTGTTAATTAATGCGATTAAATGACACTGTTTCATTATAATAGTAATATATTAACCAATGCATTATTTTTATACATATTCATCAAATATTTTCACAGGCGAAAATGCTGTCTTTACAGAAACCGAAATTGTCATGTCATGCTTTCATGGTAGTTTGTATAATATAGATGCTTGCAAAGGTTTCCCAAAGAGGAACAAGTCATCGTTTATGAGGACTAATCTAGTTTACGAAGATGACATTGACTGTAGGATTTATTTACTTTTTCAATAAAAAAAAATTGCCACCTTAAAAGGTTACCTTTTTTATTTATTACGTGTATTGTTAGATACAAAAAAACAATTGTGCAAAGTTCCAATTTGATCATAAAATGGGAAGTGGGAGAAATCACGTGTACAAAATTGTAACAGATAGAAAGAGAATATATACTTTAAAAAAAACACATAAAAAAGGTTTACCATAGACTCTCCGTGGGCTTGGAAATATTTTGTCAAAACATTTCTTAGTCTCTCCGTGTAAGATTCTGCTATTTCCAATGTTAGCAAAGCTTCTTCAATGATAGATGGTCTGATTATTGTCTGAATAGAGGCAATTCGTTTTACTTTGATAAAAGGAAAGTCATAGTGAAAAATAATATCGAGACGTAGAACACGATCCTGAGGATGTATATTTAAAGGTTGGTCAGTTATGTTCTGGATCGTTTTGCAGTATGTTTTCAAAATGGGTGTCACTTGTTTCAAGTATGGGTCAGCAGCGCCTTGGACACAGACAGCCATTCAGAAGATTGCCTTTAAGTAAAAAAAAGGTTTTAATTTATAATTAATGAATGGATTTACCAAAAATCGTTACAAGATTAAAGAGAAGCAACTAAGGTTATTGGAGATGAGATTATTTTAAATTATATTACAACTATTAATCCAGAAAAATATGTTAAAATCAATGGGAAAATTTAAAAAAAATTGTTTTGTCTTTTTTTTTTTAATAAACGTGACTATTATATATTTCTTGTTACATTAGCTGTAAAGTTGACTTCATGAGATTCATGATAAAATTTTAATTTTAAATATTTAATTCAATTTACACATTAGCAGATAATGGGCAGAAAATTAAATTTTAGAATTCAATCCGTTATTGAAATATTTAACATCAATAGTTGTTTTTTTTTAAATGCATTTTGTCCAAAGCTGAAAAATTGTATTAATTGATCACATTACAGTAAACGTAGCAATGTGTACAGCACACTAGGACATCATAGTCCTCATGAAAGTACAATTAATTATAATAAATGTTATTATGTAAATGATAGAGGCACTGTGGCTGATCGGTAAAATGATTGGTTTCGAACCGGAGTTCGGGTTCTAATCCTGGTGAATACTGGGATTTTTAATTTTGGAATCCTCTAATGGGTACCTGACATTATTTGTAGAAAAGTAAAGGCGGTTGGTCGTTGTGCTGGCCACATGACACCCTCGTCAACCGTGTGTCTCATAAACAGATGACCTTTACATCTACTGCTCTATAGATTGCAAGGTCTGGAAGAGGAACTAATTTACTTTATTTAACCAAACATATTACACATAATCATTTTTATTACAATAAAATAAGAGGCAGATTGTAATACAATGATCCAGTTACTGGGCTAAACAATATTGGCATCATTGTCGATTCCCAGATTAAGGATGAGTGCAGTGTTTCACAAGACTAAGCTAACCCAGTGGCAATCTACTCGATCTATGATTTGAGTAAATTTTACAAAGTCTATTTATTTTTATTATTTTTGTGTGTGTTGTGTTATGTTGTTTTAACACTGCACTCATCCTTAATCTTGGAATCGACAATGATGCCAATATTGTTTAGCCCAGTAATTGGATCATTATATTACAATCTGCCTCTTATATATTGTAATAAAAATGTTTGTCATTAAAAATTACGGTCCAAGGATAATAAACAAGATTTCATTTAAGAAAAAAATGCGCTATAGTGCAATAAGCTAAATTTATTCCTTTTTAAAAATCTTTACGTAAATAATAATAATAATAATAATAATAATAATAATAGGAGAGTCTGGTAACCTAATAGATTATTTTCTTTTCGGTTTTTTAGAGTGAGAAAAAGTAACTAGACCTGCTATGCGTGGATACTTACAAATATATATTTTAGTAACGAAATAAATGTTAAACTTTGGTGTTCCTGTATAGGTGTACACATTACAGAATGGATTTATGGTAGTCTATAAGACTAGAGTTGGCTATGAAAAGCTCGTGACCTAAACGACATTAACTAACTTATGGCTTTTATAGCTTTTATATAGCACAACTTTCATGCTTATAGCATGCTCAGAGCGCTACGGACCAATCTCATTTCAGGACCAATGTCGGGGGGGGGGGAATATCTTGGAGAAGGTTTTCCATGCTGCCTTTAGTCGCTCAGTAAACACAACTTTGCTCGAGCACCCTTCATAGGTAGCCAAAACAAGGTAAGTTCAGGGTATTTAGCTTCTTGACCACTAGGTAAATCACACATATTGTATACTTAGAATTATAAGATACTGATGTTGAAAGCCCAAACACTTACATTTGTGGAATTACAGAAAGCAACAAACAGTAGAACTCGTTTTCTTTGTTACTAAATTTGAAAAGCCTTTTTCAAACCAACAAGATTGTAGTTTAAATTTTAAGTTACAATAAATAGAAACTATAAGATTATTGGATATAGCCAAATACATTATTTATCTGACTGATACACATGATTAAATAGTAATCGTTACATTAGCGAAATTTCAAAATTCACATTTCCTTTGAATTAAATTATTATTAATTCTGATTTATTTTAAATTTATAGTTATTTAGTATCCAATCTTAAGAAATAACATTTTCAACCAAAATATAAATTTTCTGTAAAAATTAAAAAGACAAATACAATTGATAGGAAGGTGAAAATTGTAATTTTAAGGAATTGGACTATGGTCCATGAATACTATTGAGATGGTAGAACGGATTAAAAGAACGATTTTGGAGTGTAAATAATTAGTTTATAAACTATACCATTATGTTTAACTCTTTCTCTTCATACTGTTTACCACATTCTAGTGGAATCAATGTTGGTATTGTCAGTTAGGAGAGAAAGAGTTAATATAATTGCATGCGATAATAAATCCATAGGCCCTACAAAGATATTATTAATTTTTTATTACTAATTTTTTTTTTACAATTCTTTTTCATTCAACTCATTAAATTATAAAATATACCTAAAACTGAATTCTTTAACGTAAATTTTTAGAAAATTCAAAGACGTAATCCTAAATAAGACTAAGACTAAGACTAAGACTAAGACTAAGACTAAGACTGCTTTATTGATTCTTACTGAAATTTGTTGTGATTACAAGGACTCGTTTCTCATATAAAGACAACACAACAGAAACATACACATAACGTTTCCCTTCAAAGGTAAACTCTAGATTCTATATAGATCCATAGACTATTTATATCTAAATTGTACTTATTTTCTATACAAATTTGATTTAAATATATATTTTTTAATAGCTTGCACATATAGGCCTATCCTATAAGTCAAAATCAAATAGAACATAGTTACCACGTTTTGTTTTAGATGTTGGTGTAGATTGATGTCCCTGCAGGGCAGGTGACACTGTTAGTAAATAGTCAAGTGAATTCCAAACAATGTTCCTCTACTGTGTAGGCTTATTCAAATTGTATTAACCTAAAATCTACACCTATTCCTTTTTATTGGCTTGAGTTTTCTTGTTTTTTTTTCGTTGTACCAAATATGATTAAATACGTATCACTAAATTAGATACATACGCAAGAGTTTTATTTAAACTTAGGGGAAGCCTAACTAGAATGGCGGAATAATGATTGACTGGTGACGAGATGTCACTGATATAAAATGTGTCAAGAGAGCGCAGCTGGTGTCATATCTATGTCTGTGTTTTGTTGTGTATTTTTCAGATGATCATAGATGGCCGTGTTGTTACAGCATGTGATACAATTAGTTGAGAAAATAATTGGACACTATAACATTTCATGTTTCTAGTTTCCGGTAGCTACAATATCGTAAATTATTAAGTGGAGGCCCTGCGCAGATTATTTTTAACATTTTTTATAATAAAACGATATACATAAACAAAGAAAGTTTGTGTGGAAACACAAACTTCAAATCGGCCTCCGAAGTGGTCCACCCACGCAGGTAAAAAGGTAGGCTTCAATATTTTCAGAAGGAACATGAGAATGTAATTTTTATCAAAGACAAATGACAGATAAGAATAGAGAGAGAAAGTTGACAGATCGTGTGTGGTGCCACAGCGGTCCTGCAGACCAAAGGATAGGTGAAAGTGAATGTGAAGTTAGATGTAAAAATGGCCTAACTTATGTCTTATAATGAAGATTTAATCGATCTACTTGTTTTATAAAGGGGCAATCTCTTATTCATATCCTCAAAAGTAAAAAAAACATTTCCGTATTAAAATAAATATAAACAAATTCATTCCTTTTTTAATCTTCTATAGTTACAGCCAATGGTTAACGAGGGTGTCATGTTGCCAGCACAACGACCAACCGCATTTACTTTTCCACAAATAATGTCAGGTACCCATTAGAGCTGGACGGACCTAGAGACGCACAAGGATCCCTAAATTAAAAATATCAGTCTCACCAGGATTCGAATCCGGGACCTCAGCCAGCGCGCCTCCTTTATAATATAAAAAAAAACTACTTTGTTGTTTTAAATTATTTCCTACTTTTTTTGCATTTAAATAGATTTTTACTCTTAAAAAAAAGTTAACATTTTTTTTTTTGTAAACGTAATTGTTAATACGATAGATGTAAAAACAAATTGATAAAAAATCCCAAACATTTGCATAAGTGTGTTAAATAAATAATAAATAGTCATCTCCCTTACTAAAGAGTCTCCCGTGTTTGTTACTATTAATAGTGAAAAATTAGTGTATTTTAATGAAAAAATTGCTTTTATAAGTGATTTAAATAACATGTTTTTTTTTCGCTTTGAAAGTAAAAAGTAGCCGTCGCATCAGAGCTTTAAATGATCTAATATATTAAGATGTCTGATTCTCACTATCTTTTCTAGTTTACGAAATCTAAACAGGACGGACGGACGGACGGACAGACATTGTACACAAAACTGATAGTGTCTTTTCCCCCTATTGGGGGCCACTAAAATCTTTATGAAAAAGTTCATATTTAATTCAATTTCATCAATTATTTGATACTAGTCATTTAATTCATCCTTACAAAACTTATATCAAATCATTCTGTCTGTCTGTCTGTTTGTCTATCCGTCAGTCTGGTAAAACAAAAACATGAAATTTCTCCCAAACATATTCTCGGATCAAGTTAAAATTGTGCACACTTATTTAATGGCGTAGACAAGACATAATTCAATTAAATAAACAAGGCTTGTGTTCAAGTCCAAAGACTAATAAGGAATGCAGTATTTCCCGTGGCTACGCAGCCCAGCTATGACCTACATATTTTGCCACATCCAGGGCAATAAACAATAAAACATATATTAATGGTAATTATTTTATTTGATACCAACAAGGAAAATTAATACTTTAGTATTCAAACTAAAGATATAGGGTTTGTTCCCTCTCGGACCAACTTGAAACTTTAAAAAAAGTTATGTATTATACCTAACAAATCATAATAAAACATAAGCAGCCAATAGTCAATGAATTACTATTGATAAATTACTTTTTTGATATCAAATAAGGGAAATAACTTCTACATTCTTGGATCATGGCCACAAAATATCGACACTGTCATCATGGCCTCACACAACTTAAAACAACGCTATGGCACCATTGTAATAATGCAGTGGGTACCGAGTCACATAGGGGTGACTGGCAACACAATCGCAGACTCTTTGGCCCACCAGGAAGGGCAAAGTCCAACCACTGAACAGGCTGTAAGTTTTCATCATGCTCTGGCTATAATTAAAAAAAACAGAAATGGAAAAGTGGTTTGAGTGCTGGGACAAGTCCCAAAAAGCCCGTGGAGTCTGGGAGCGCATGAGGCGCCCTGACCGCACTTCCCCGTGGTGGAGACTGAGCAAGCTATTATAGCACAGTGCAGGACAGGCCACTGCCCTGTTGGCTCATATTTCTCACGGCTATGGCCAAATTTCGATTCACGGAGCCCTCGCTCTGGGGAAGAAAAGGAAACCGTGCCTCATATTCTGTTTGACTGCCCCAGACTAGCTGATCTCCGTCTCGACAGGTCCGGGAAACCCAAAATTCTCGACCTGTATGGCGACATGTATGCACTACGCAAGACAGCAGGGTTTCTGTCCAGGGTTTTAGCAAGAGAGGATTTGAGTCTCTCAAGCCCTCACTCAAATGGAGTTCGCTGATGATGATGATTGACAATGTTACCGAAAAAAAAGGGATGAGAGAGAGAGGTTAAATAGAAAAGATTGATATAACGCAGCAAAAAAAAAAAAAAAAAAAAAAGGCGACAGTTAGCAATTTAACAATATTTAATAGAAATTAACTTAAACACAGCCGTGAAATTGAAAACCTCCCAACTTATTAACAGCTCAATATGGTTGTAGAGTTCTTCTTTCTGCGATCTGTATAGGAAAAGCAAGCTTTATTTTTGTTTATTATTAATAACAGATCTAAAAAATACTGCACTTAATTCTTACAACAAAACAAAACATTTTACTGTATGTTTAAAAAACAAACATATCTAGATCTAAATCAAATTTCGGTTCTCTAGTATAGGCCTAATTAATGGCGAATTTATGCTTAGTATGAAGTCATTAATGTCAAAAATTCTCATAAAAATCTTGTTTTATAAAGCGCCACAACACCCGATATTTAACGAAAGGAGATTTATATTTTAAATTATGGGTCATGGCATATTCATATACAAATCGCGTTTTTGAGGATCTACTAGGATGAAGCAAGAGCTTTTCACATTGAAAATTTCACATTAAGTGAGTGTCTGTCTAACCGTTCTGCATTCTCTCATCTTTTAATGGAATTTGTTGCTTGAGTCAGACAAGAAAACCAACGATTTAGCAGAGTTGAAGTCACAGTTCAACGATGAATGACTACATTGACACATTTAATGCGTGGTAGGTAGTTATATAATTTTTGAAGTAACTTCTGTAATCTGTAAGTAATACCAAAAAATTTCCAAAAACATTTAATAATTTATTCATTTTAAACTCATTAATGCTGCTATTGTACAGTTAATAGTGTTCAAATAACATACATGCATAAATAAAATATAATACGTAATCCTAGGCAAGAATGCCTCCATTTTTTGATGCGTAATCAATTTTTATAGGCTTACCCATATAATATGACACATAGATGTAGCCAGTGTGCGTGTAGGGTAAGGGGTTGAGTTTCAAATCATCACTTGCCCCAGACCTCCTGGTCTTAAAAGGAAACTTTTCTTACTTATCTAGCCAGTACAACCAAAGGGGGCTGGAGCTTGACCTTAACATCACCTCTCTTCATTAAAACAAAAAAAAACAAAACGATAGTCACAAATTCCATTACCGTAGGCAATAGCGGTTTTGAAATACCCCACCCTCTTTCCAAGAAAAGAAAAAGCAAAGCTACAATTATTAAATTACATGAGCGTAGCCAAAGGGGATTTGCGGTTTCCCTCCCCCTCCAATAAAAAAAAAAAGGAAAACAATAGTTACCATTTTCTACCCTGCCAGTCGCTGGGCTCCAGTTATTAACACATTTGATTTTTGAATTTTTTTAGCAGAAGAGTAGCAAGATAGTGCACTATAGATACCTCAGAAAATGTATATTTTAAGGGTTAAATACTGGAAATAATGTTTAGATCCGGGGCTGAGCTCATACCCCCTAGCTGTCAAGGGCGTAGTGTCAACTGCCTTTCCAATAACTTCAAGAAGTGCATATTCTAGGGTACGAAAAAAAAACCTTATACGGCCGAAATAATAAAATATCAGTATGTAATAAAGATTAATTGAGTACACAGACACTCATATAAAAATATATGTGACTGCCAAATGTAACCTAGTCAGGAACATAACCGTGACGACAAATAAAAATATAGATGAACATTCAGAATGTCGATTCACTGACATATATGCATTGTTTATTTTAAACATAAATACAAAACATGCACAGTTTCGGCTAATGTAATATCTTTTATAAATTAGAAGATGATGTTTTTTTTTCAAAACTTTTTCCTTAACGGAACAATTTGCAAATTCTGAGTAATTAGCGGAACACTTTGCTTATTTTTAGATTGATTCCTGTGGTAGTCTACTAGTTAATTATTCAACTATTTTGTGGAACAGTCTGGAAAACACTTAAATAGAACAATATCTCATGGACTAAATAATAGTTGCACAATAAATAAAGTCTTTACTTCAACACTAAAAATTAAAGTTCAACAATCCTTCATCAAAAACAAACACTATGCAGTAATTATGAGTTATTATCAATTTAAAAAAAAATGTCACAAACTCAAAGCAAATCAAAACGAAAAATATCTGAAGCAAACAACATGAATTGCTCCCTTCTCTTCTTAACTTAAAGGACATTCTACATAGAATAGAACTCGGTCATGACAAAGGTCAGCCTTTTGGTTGATGATCTAAATCTGCAAGAGATACTTTGGAAACATTTTGAATGACACTCTTTGGTTTATGGTCTATATCCGAATGAAGTACTTTGGAGAACTTATGAATGTCACTCTTTGGTTGAAGGCCGAAATCCTCATGAGCTAATATGGAGAACTCATGAATGTCCCTTTTCAGTCGAAGGTCGAAATCTGTATGAGATATATTGGGAAACGTATGAATGTCACTTTCTGGTCGAAGGTCGATACCTGCATGAGATATATTGGGGAACTCATGAATTGGTTGAAGGCTGAAATCCTCATGAGCTAATTTGGAGAACTCATAAGTGTCCCTTTTAAGTCGAAGGACGAGATCTGTAGGAGATATATCGGAGAACTCTTGAATGTAACTCTCTGGTCGAGGACCTAATTCCGAATAAGGTACTTTGGAAAACCTATCATAAGTGTATCTCTTTGAATGATGGTCTACATTTAAGTCAGTTGTATCATGACAAAGATATTTGTGTCTCTGAAACTGTTCCATTGTTGGTTTGCGCCTTTGAACGAGAAAAAGGAAAAAAAAACACATTAATAATCTTAACAAATATATCATTCTAGATTATCTAATACGTTTAAAAAAAAAAATTTAACAAATATTCACTGTGATAGTGATGTTAAATAATTATAATTTAAATATATATATATATATATATATATATATATATATATATATATATATATATATATATATATATATATATATATATATATATATATATATATAAAGTAGAAAGTAAGGCGTATGTATGTATGTCCCCGCATCGAAATCAAATCCGTTTCACCGATCTTGATAAAACTTGGCAGGAATGTTCCTTTGATATTACTCTAGATCAAGATATATGTCTAACTCAAGATCTACTTTATTCTTTAACACATTAACATACACAATAAAGTCTCTTCATTTCAAATTTTAATTAAATATATGTAGGTCTACAAATGTTTTTATTTGAAAAAATGGATTGAAGTCGATTAGCAGAAAGTAAGGCTTATGTAGGTATGTATGTATGTATGTATGTACCATAGAAATCAAAGCCGTTTGACCAATCTTGATAAAACGTGGCAGAAATGTTCCTTGGGTACTAATTTAGACCGTAGTTTACGTATTGGAGCCCTAAAACAAAGTTAAGACCCTCAAAAAAAAAGTTGACCAGCTCTGTGAAAGCATTATAACTTCATTGAACTAGGCTATAATACATAAGAAAAGATCGAAAGGATCTAGATCTAATTTTAAGAACTGCACTTTGCGCAGATAGTTTTTTACTTTGACACATAAAAATACAAAATATAGTCTATTGATTTTATTATTTAATAAAATTAACCTTCAAATTTGTGTTTCAAAAGCATTTTGTTACATAAATTCGTTCCTTATATCTGCGAATGTAGAATTCCTCATGATCATTCTTTCATTAGACAATACCGTAATCTTTCTATTCCTATGTCTAAAACTCTAATTCAACTCTAAGATATATGTATATAATAATATATATAATTCTCTTCATGGCTAAACCATTCCTTACACCACCAAAAAGTCAAAAAAAGATCACACTTTTATTTCTGCAAGTCGGACTAGAGTTACTCCCCGTTACTTTAGCGGCATATGTTTAGCGTCGAAAAAAAGGGAGGGGGGGGGGATGGAACAAATAATCTGCTCTGTATTTACTTGTACATAAATAGCATGGACAGACTTAACCATTCGAACCCCTATGCGAAACGGATTTCGCGGGGCCCAGTTTGGGTAGGGATACAGATAATAAGTAAAAAATTAAGAGTTTGTGTTAGAAAAAAAATTCTTCTTTGCATTTTATTCATTCTACGTACAGAATTAATTTACAAGCCTTGCGTGTAGCGAGAAGCTTCTTTCACCACATTCTACAATTAAGTCATTGCATAATGCCGTTTTTTAAATCGCGCTTAGGATTAGCGTTTTCCTTATTGAATGACACCCCTCAAAATTTTTGGATAAATATTTCAGGAGATTTTTATAAGATTTCCAGTTTTTTTTCGTATATTTTCAAAATCAGCAAAGCCGCAAAAAATGTCTTATAAGTTATAAAAGGGTTTAAATTAATAATTTACACCTAGAATTAGCGCGGGTCCAATGAAAGAGCGGGGCCCTGAGCCCTCTTCGGCCGCATAGGTTGCAGTGGCCTAGCAAAATAACGGCTTATGGTACGCTGTCGGTCGACTAGTTTTATATATTTCTTCTAACCAAAACTTATTACTTCCTATTCGTATCTATGTGTAAGTCTAGTGTATGTTTGTGTATGTGTGTTTTATAGGAGTAAAAAAAAAAGGGGGGGGGGTCTACATTTATCACCCTAATACAAACAAATAAAAACCTACCAACATTTAGGGTCGTGGGGAGGATTTTGTGACTTGGTTTGTATTAATATTTGATATGGTAGGGGAGCTAAGACTTTGATATTAAACCATCAATTGCACCAACGTGGCCAAGTGGGATTTCAGGTATGAATCCACCTGTTCAAAAAATAAACATTAAATCGAAATATAACAACCGATAAGCGCCGTCGAAGAGGGTTAGTGTTTAAAACATTTTAATAAAGTGTTTTGAGTTAAACGATATACATCAACTACTAAATTTATAGAAATTATTTTCAAATAAGTTTTTCAAGTCAAAACATCATAGAGAAGCCTGCGCTTCCTGATAACAGAGAGATTCCAACAATCTTCCTAGAAATGTAACT
Source organism: Biomphalaria glabrata (assembly GCF_947242115.1). NCBI lineage: Eukaryota > Metazoa > Mollusca > Gastropoda > Planorbidae > Biomphalaria > Biomphalaria glabrata. The sequence continues at coordinate 1,933,888 of NC_074715.1, read as the reverse complement.
GCTTTTATGTATTTCGCTAAGAAAAGAATTAATAACTCGTTTTATCATATAACAAATATTTTACATATAAAGAATTAGTACAATATAATAAAACACACTATCTGCCCCAAAACATATCTAGTTTTATAGTTTTTCTTTTTATAGTTCCAAATGTATCATTAAACGAAATACAAAAAAAAAAAAAAAATCGATGGTAAAATTAACAGCGAAAAGTTAATTAAAAGAAAGATCTACAAAAGCAACAGGTCAAGCAAGTCGAAGTTACATTAATTTTTGTTACAATATTTTTTTCTAACCTTGAGGAAGTTGATGGATCCACATAGGGCATCATCGGTGGTTTGTAAATGCTACTTTCAATGCCCCTGCGTCTAATTTCCTGAAATTGCAGTAAAATACCAACGCATTTTAGCTGAAATACTTTCTGTTCTAATACGTTCATAGATAATCGTTTTTTTGCTCCATTTTCCATCAAGAGTTTTACAACAGATGTGTGTTTATAGTAGGAAGCTATCATACATGCAGTCCAGCCATCTTGACATTGTTCATCAACCAATGCATGATGTTCCAAAAGCAGTCGAACTATTTCAATGTGTCCCATTTCTGAAGCAACCATTAAAGCAGTACTTCCGTCTTCATTTTTACTTTCAATCTGAGCCTTGCTGTTCAACAGTAGTTTGACTATTTCTAGATCTCCCTTAGCACATGCAATCATCAGTGCTGTCAATCCTTCAACATTTGTTTCATCCACAAGTGCTCCGTGAGCTAAAAGTATTTCAACGATTCGACTATTATTTTGAGCTGACGCTAACATTAGCGCTGTCCAGCCATCTTTGTTTTTTTCATTAATATTTGTCGAAAATTTTGAAAGAATGTTTAAAACTTTAAAAAGGTTTTCATTAAATGTTTCATAAACATCTGATAGACAAGCAACCATTAAAGGTGTCATACCTAGTGTATCTTTATCATTAATTTCAGCTTTATAATCTAACAATAATTCAGCTATGTCTACTTTCCCCCAAAATAATGCAATCATCAAAGCTGTCCAGCCATGAATGTTTTTTTCATTGACATTAGCTTGGTGGTCTAAAAGTAACTTTACAATATCAAAGTGACCTCTTGTAGTCGCCATCATCAATGCTGTTTCACTATCTTTATTTTTTTCATTAATTTTAGCTTTACGATCTAACAGTAACTTTACAATATCAAAGTGACATCTTGTAGTCGCCATCATCAATGCTGTTTCACTATCTTTATTTTTTTCTTCAACATTAGCTTCATTATCTAAAAGTAATTTTACAATTTCAAGATTACACACAGAAGTCGCCATCATCAATGCTGTTTCACTATATTTGTTTTTTTCATTAACTTTAGCTTTATGATTTAAAAGTAACTTTACAATATCAAAGTGACCTCTTGTAGAAGCCATCATCAATGCTGTTTCACTATCGTTGTTTTTTTCGTTAACATTAGCTTGGTGGTCTAACAGTAACTTTACAATATCAAAGTGACGTCTAGTAGTCGCCAACATCAATGCTGTTTCACTATTTTCATTTTTTTCTTCAACATTAGCTTCATTATCTAAAAGTAGTTTTACTATTTCATAATTACACTTAGTAGTCGCCATCATCAATGCTGTTTCACTATATTTGTTTTTATCATTTATTTATATATTTATTGTTATTAAACTCACACATTTACAGCAAGACTTACAAGAAGGCTACTTACGGATGGAACAAAACAAATCAAATGGGGAATTTCCGATTAAAAAAAAACCCAACAAAATTCCCAGTAAGAGTTGTCATTGACATTTGCTTTTAGTCTCTAAAATTGTCCCCCCTTCCTTTTTTATTAATCGAAAAAAAAAAATACATTACAATTTGTTACAAACAAAATTGGAATAATCCAAGTTTAAATGCATTTGAATTTATTTATATTTATTTTTTTTTATGTTAAAAGAAATTTTAAGTGGAAAAGTTGGTGTCTCGCGAGATTTAATCCCACAAATGTAACGTGTAACAAGCAACGTTTTGAAAAATAAAATCCTTTAAAAAAAAAAAAACAATCTCATCTGTCAAGAGGAAGAACTCCGCTTTAAAAATTATTAAACAATACTGTACACGTTATCTTCCTTGTTCGATATAAAAGAAAAACAACTTACCAATAATTAATTGTCTAACTGAGTTCTTTTGTTTATTGATTCATGTTTTGTTAGTTACAATAAATACTTGTTTAAGGTTCAACTTTATCTGAGAATGGATATACTTTTATCAGACAGATAGACAGACAGAAAGACAGACAGATAGAGTGAATTGATTTAAGTTTTGTTTAAAAAAGACGATAAGTAGACTATTTATTGCTATATATAAACATTTAACATTTATAGTGTTACAAATGACCAGTGACAGGAAGAGGTTTACGTGTGACCCCGACGAGATAACACAGCAGAGGGTGTTCCCTGGAATGTACATGTATAAACAGAGACAGGATGTGACGTGTCCTTACATGTTATTCCAAAAGGTACTAGCAATGTCCAGTGACAGATAGAGGTCACAACTTGTGACCCCGGCAAGATGACACTGCAGCCGATGTTTTCTGGAATCTACATGTATAAACAAAGACAGGATGTGACGTTTCCTCACGTGTTATTCCAGAGGATACTAGCCGTGTTTGTGCAACTTTGGACAAGCGATTAGGGACTCTATATAAGCCAGAGAGTTATAATGTGAAAGTCAGTCGTATGGAGTCGTGAGTGAGTCGTCGGTACTGTTGTCTACTGTGCGAGACAGTAGAAGAGAGATGTGTACGACTCGATGCAAGTTAACTAGGGTAGAGTTAACTGGAATGGACTACTGTCGTTAAAGTCTATACGGTGAACTACAGTGGACTTGAGCCGTTACAGTCGATACAGTCGATGTAAGACGTGTGCGGCTCTGATTCGGTAGACTTGAGTACGACTTGGTTCAGCTTTGGGAGACCTGGAGCGACACTGGGAAGTGTGTCGTTGGTCTGTTCTGTGGAATACGGCTCGAGGAAAGTTGAGAAGAGAGGAATTGCAACGAAGTGAAGAGATGAATTGCAACGAAGTATAGCTAACTGTAAACTGACAGATATTGTACAGTCTTCTACGCTACATGTTACAGTAACAAATTGTTAGAGTTATTAGTCAATAAAGTTATATGAAGCTGAGAGTTGAGTCGTCAAGTTCTTTGCAGTGTTTTTATTTGTGTGCCTACTAGTACATTTAGCCAGAAGATTCAGAAATACGTAACAATATTTATTTCGTAAACTCACCAAATAGTTAAATTGACCACAAACGTGACCGACTAAACATGTTCAGTAACCGCAATATACAGTCGAATGAACCAATGAAGTATTATATAAAGATGAATGTAAAGTGTATGTATGCGTATACCTTGTAGAAATAAACATCTGTTGATCAATTTGAACGAAACTTGGCAATAATATTCCTTAGATCATTACAAACATTAAAGCAGTTTGTCCATCTGAATTCTGCTCATCGATGTTTGCATTAAATTTAAGCAAGACACGAACAGTTTCGAGATGTCCAGCTTTGGCAGCATACATTAACGCCGTACATTTACTTTCAATTGGGTTGTAAACGTTTGGTTCCACTTCCTTTAAAGATTGTTTGTTTGCTTCCATCTTTTAAGATTGTTTACAGTATTGTGTATGAAAAAATAAGTCTAAATATATTCACATTTTCATAATGGTGTTTTCTTGGCACAGCTTTGACACAATTTCCATGTGAAGAGCATCTAGATAAAAGCAATTTAGAAATAATAAGTGTAAACTAAAACGCTTTGAATTAAATAACAATGAGTGACTCATAGAATTATTATTACTATAACCCAAAGCATCGGAACTTATTTATTAGTTGTTGTTGTTTTATAAAACACTAAATTGCAACTAACGAATTCTAAAACACATCCAAATAGATCACACTAATAGACACAAACATAAATTAACATCTCTTATTCCATATTCTAGAACAAATTTAGATATATTTATTTCTAATAATAAATCTAAAAGCAAGATTTAAATGAAATTTGATGTTTAATTTGTTTCTTTATCAACTAAATTAGCCCCCCTTTTGGCTACGCCCATGAATTATATATATATATATATATATATATATATATATATATATATATATATATATATATATATATATATATATATATATATATATATATATATATATATATATTTATATATATATATACATAAAGGACCAAACTTTTTTTTAGCAAATCGGCTAAATTCGTTTTCACATTATTTTAAATTTGATTATGAATATATCGGCAGGACGGGTAAACTCATTTTCACACTCCACTTTCATTTTCGTGGCAAAATATAAAAGAAAATGATAAGGAAACATTCGCCATGTTTGATTTAGATTTAGATCCTATCCACTAATTAGATAATACTCAAACTAAAGCCCGCAGGTCGCAGGCAATACTGTCTTTTATTAAATTCTCAAATATATATATATATTTATATATGTGTGTGTGTGTGTGTGTGTGTGTGTGTGCAGTGTGTATGTGTGTGTGTGCAGTATGTGTGTGTGTGCAGTGTGTATGTGTGTGTGTGCAGTGTGTGTGTGTGCAGTGTGTGTGTGTGTGTGTGCGCAGTGTGTGTGTGCAGTGTGTGTGTGTGCAGTGTGTATGCGTGTATGCGTATATTTTATACATTGGTTTCATGGGGTTAGGATTTACAGGGCGTTAGTGCAGGGTTTGGGAAATAAATCACCCAATACCCAACTCAAAAGTTCTGGATCCACTCGTGGATTTAGATCTACATGATTTATATATCTAGTTAGGCTACCTATAAAAATTTTAATAGACATCTAGATTCTAGATATTATACTTTTATAATTTACTATAATCTGGATCTATGTATTATCGTATAATCTAGATAAAGACGATGTAAAATGTTCTTCGTTTCATGACTTTTAGGCCATTAATGTCCAATTCTCAAAATTGTCAACTCAAATCAAAGCTAATGCATCATTATATTTTAGTTAAATGGAAAAGTCAAATTACTTGACTTTAAATAGATGTAAATCTAGATTTAGGCTCTCTACAGATCTAAAGAGTAAATTATTATTTTACTAGATCTACATCTAGATCTAGATTCTTAATCGAAGTCTTTTATAAATAAAGAATATATATCTAGATCTAGAAACCTGTTTCTGCTTAGGTCACATCCTACACTATTACAGTAATTACTGCATTGAGCTAGCGTATTTACAAATGGCCGCCTGTTGCTATCCTGGCAACAAGCGGCCATTTGTTGCCAGATGGATTTTGTTGGTTACTGGTACAACAGTAAAACAAAAAATAAAATAAATATAACGGGTTATCTTCAGCTGCCTACTATAATATAAAGTTTTGATAATTAAGGGTTGTGTTATGAAAAAACTAAGTCTTAAAAGTAAAACGGGAAAGGTGGGGGTGGGGGGGGGGAGAAGTTAGCTAAGATGTCTATATTCCTATTTGTTTAATCAATATACAGTACTATTAAGTTTCACAGTACGGCTCTACATGGTGCTATTATTTCTATGTTTTATTTTTCTCTAACCCTATCAGTATTTATTTGGCGAAATTAAATATCAACTAAAACATTAACAAATCAACTAGGTTATCAACTTTTTTTTTTTGGGGGGGGGGGGGGGAATATTATTTTTGTCTTAATCCAGCGCACTGAATATGTATTGAAAAATCTGGCGAGGGTTCCCTAGAGACGTAAATATCGGAAATTACCGATATTAGATATAGTTTAGACCAGTGTTTCTCAAACATTTCGTCTGTTGGTACAGAAAAACAAAAAAAAAAAAAAATTGCGGGACACCAGGAAGAAGAAAAGTTGTTTTAGAATAAATTTAAAAAAAAGATTTGACCTGTTTTTAAGTATTACATTCAATGTGAACGGTGTGCCTGTTTTTGAGAGCAAATGCCATCTAATCGAGGCTCTAAAGTCGACGAACAAGCTCGCATTTCAGCGTCTACTGTAAGAAGTCTCTTTTTCTAGACTTGATTTCCGTCAGTGCTGAAATTCCAAACTAACAAAACTACGAAGATGCAAATGGAAGAATTATTTAGATTGCTTGAAATCGATTGCAGGATCCAAATCCAAAACACATCCACAGGCTTTTCTCGGAAAAAATTAATAACTGCATCGTTTTTTTTTAAATCAGTGAGCTGCGCTTCTTCTTCAATTTGTAAGATTTGTAGCTTTATTGTTTCCAAAATGGAGAGCTCACCTATCCATATTCATCACTTCCAACTGTTGGAAAGTAAGGCTGCAATGCTGACTGCAGGTGTATCAAAGAGTGAAGAATTTCGGGGGTGATTTCTTTATTTGAAACACATTCATTGTAAGTAGGAAAGCAGTCGAAGACACCTTTCGAGATCTTACTTTGCCACAAAGACAATTTTTCACCAAATGACTTTCAGTTTTGAGGATGCAGTGATGACGGTTTCCGATGCTCCTTGAAGACCTAAATTCAGTGAATTTAATTTGTCAAATAAATCAAAGAGAAATGTCACCTAAACCCACCAGATCTCATCATGAAAAGAAAATCTAAAGTTTTTTTTTTTCCAAAAATGAAATCAGCTCAGCCTTGAGTTGGACAACACGCTTTAACACTTTCCCCCTGGAGGGCCAACGAACGTTAGTGTGATACAGTTTTTCCAATGTAGTTTGAACAGCAAATTGTTTTCGTTCACCTGATTGAAAATATCTTCGCATTTGAAAGTGGAAAAGACGTAAGGCTTATTAAAAAAGAGAAGACTTGGTGGGGGGGGGGAATGCTTTAAAAATACGGAATCTGTGAAATATTTCTATTTAGGCTTTCTAATTACACTTCGGCCTTTTAGGGAAATATTGAATATAAAATACAAAGGTTTAATAGAAATCGTCCATTTTTTTTTAAGCAAATATAGGTCATCAGGCTGCGAATATATCAAACAAAGTTCTTAGTGAGCGTCTAGGAAGTTAAAGAAATCTGACTCCAAAAATTCATGCGGATCTGTACGACAGTTTAAGAGATCTCTTGATCAATCATTCAGTGGTATTTCGTTAATGTATAATAGATATGTAGACTTTTGTAAAATGTATGTAAAAGTGTTTTAAAAATATGTCATTCGTGATATTTTTTTAAAAAGCTTTATATGAACTGCTGCCTTTTGGGTCAGTAACGAAAATAAAATACAAAGGTTTGATAGAAAGCTATGTGGGTTTTTGCGAATAGCGATCTCAATGTTGCGATTGTGTCGAAAACCGTTTTCAGTGAGCTTCTTGGAGGTAAAAAGAACCTGTATACGAAATTTCATGCAGATAAGTACAACTGTTTAAGAGATCTCTTGATTAATGAATGAGTGGTACTTCACAAATATATAGTAGATATATTGAAGATGTAGATCTAAATTTTATAAAGACTGTAGTGTTCTAGATCTGTATAATAAAATAATCATCTTTTTGTTTTTGAAGAGTAACGTCTGTATTATATAAGATTTCTATTTTTAATGTTGCTGTTAATTTATTGATACGCTTTTAGTCAAGAATTCTTGCCTGATTTACTTTAGGTTGGTCTACTTTAATACAAGAAACCGACCAAAAACAAAAAAGTCACAAAAAATTAGGAAAAAATAAACTTGCACTTCAACATTGGAATTCCGTACTTCAGGAGTCGAGAGCGAGTTCGAATCTTGACTCGAGCAGAGTAACTATTTTCAACATTATTTTTTGTAAAGCTGCAGGGAAAAGAAATGCTGTCCGAAAATGATATATAATAGTTAGTGCAATAGATCTCCTTCCGTACACAAAGAGTTATGTAAATTTCGCCATAAAAAAAAGTCTTAGATATTTTTTAACGGCATCTCGTTGTCTGTCAACTATCAAGTTATGATTTAAAAAAACAAAACAAGAAAAACTATTAAAAAGCTGATGATTTCTCCCTTGTTAATGATAGTATTTAAAAAAAAATGAACTATAAATAGAAATCTCATAATCGGTAAAAGTTTTTTTTTTTTTTCTTTAAATCTCTCTTCTGACATATTATTTTAGTAATATTCCGCAAATGTCTCTTTATTGAAAATACATTATTTAGTTATCAAGCCAAAAGAAAAGCCAAATGATTCTTTGAAATTGTATTACTTTGGACAATAAAATACAAACAAAGAATGGTTTGACTAGTTCATACCCATTAGCGGGGGCTCATGCGCTCAGGGTGCCTCATGCGCTCCCAGACTCCACGGGCTTTTTGGGACTTGTCCCAGCACTCAAACCACTTTTTAATTTTTTTTTTTTTTTTTTGTATTATAGCCAGGGCTTGATGAAAGCTTACAGCCTGTTCAGTGGCTGGAATTTGCCCTCCGTGGTGGACCAAAGAGTCTGCAATTGTGTTGCCAGTCACACCTATGTGACTCGGTACCCACTGCATTATTACATAGCGTTCTTTAAAGAACTGAACATTAGACAAAAACAATACTATTTAAAAATGTCAAACTTTTAAATACCTTTTTTCCCTTTATTCATAAAACTACAAAAAAATCAAACAAAGCATTAGGGTTTATTAAAACAAATTTCTATAAATCAAATAAGAACATAAAACTAAAATGTTATTTAACCTTGATTCGGCCAATAATAGAATATGCATCCTCCGTTTGGGAACCCTCAACTCAAGAAAACATTAAGAAACTGAAACAGACACAAAATAGAGCAGTGAGATTCATAACAAACGAATATTCACATTTGACTAGAGTAACACCTTTAGAAAAATCACTAAAGTTAGAAAGCATTCAGGATAGAAGACTTAAAAGTAAAGTAGCAATTATACATAAAGCACTGAGCCATAATCTTCAAATACAAAAACAAAATTTAATAAAATACTTCGATAGACACAAAGATAAAGGCACATTCCTCATTCCATATGCTAGGACAAATGTGTATAAATGCTTCTTCTTCACTTGTGCATTAGAGCCAGGAAAACCAGTGACTTGGCAGAATTTAAGTCATTGGTTAATATGCATGACTGAATGCATGACGCGTAGGACGTAATCATCCTCATTTTTTGAAGTAACGTCTGTATCATATAAGATAAGATAAGTTATACAATTTTATTCATTCACCAATACAAGGAAGACATAGGGCCATGACTAGAATAAAATTACTTTATCTCTAAAGGAACACATGAAAAATTGACTAGCAGAAACAAATCGTAATCAATAATATTTTAAATGTACATTTATTACCTTTTACAGCTCTTATAATGATTCACTCTGTATCTTGACTTTTAAGATTGATATTTTGTTGCTTAAATACACCTTAAACTTTGACATGATTTAAAAAGAAATATAGAGCTGAAGCTCATCTGGAGTAGCGGTAATAATTGTTTATTAAAAGTAGAATCAAATGCAGATGCTTTAGATGCTTTGCAGTAATAGAACGTATAATAATACTTCTAATTCCTTACCACTAAAAACAACTTTAATGAAATTTCTCAACAACAGAATAATTCTGAGATTATTCAGAAGAACTATTATTAATACAAGTATCATCAAGACTTGATGTAGAAACATTAAAATTCTGTTTGTACCCTGCATAAACAGTATGATTAATACTATGTCCCAAAGATGAACGCATGTGCAATTCGGACCTGAAAAAAAATAGAGATATAATACTACAATTTATTAATAATACAAATATAAAGATTTAATATTTTTAAAAGATCACATTCAATAATTTTAAATTTACAAAAAGGTAGGCAAAATTACTTTTAAAAAAGGACATAATCTAAATAACTAGCTAACTAGAGAGATAGAATAATAATATGGCTTGTCTTCGACTAGTGAGGAAGAATTTTACGCAAGTGGCAGCGCCGCGTTGTCTATGGCTAAGGCAATCAGGTCACAAGGTTACTACCGGCTTGACGGTGTCGATAGTATTATGTAGTTATAATAATAAAATATTATATGTGCCTATTAAAAAATAAATGTGAATGAATTATCTTTATTTTTTTAATTTGTTGTTTTTTTTTTTGGTTTGTAAGGCTAAAAAATTGTAAGGTTTCCTATACATATATACGGGTCATAGGCCTATATTTATTTATTTTTGCTGAAACTATTTTTCCAAAGTATTATTTTTTTAAGGATACTATAATGAATCAAATTATTAATTTAATGTAATTACTTTCAATTAAACTAATCGTAATGGTTTACCGTGTATGTGCATCATATTCTTTATTTTATTATTAAATAAAACTTAATGGGTTTCCTTATAAGTGCAGATAATTATCTGAAATCCACGAGTTTTCAATACCAATAGCTAGATGTTTATGAAGAGTTGTATGTAGCCTAACATATGCTCGCCCCTCTTCCTTTCACATTCTGGACTTAAAACCAGACCATTGTGGAGTTACTGGCATTTTAACTAATATATAACTTTGTTTATATATTTAAAGCCGTATATGTGACATAGGCTAAGCTACACAATACAAACGCTCATTGCTGGTGATTGCTGCATTAATGTTAATACAATAATTCGAGGTTGGGCTTAAACCAAATTGGTTAAATGAATATAGAGATGAAAGGTAGACCTATACTAGTAGATGTAAGGATATTTCTGATTCAATTTTCTAAGCGACGATGCGATGTTCACTGTTGAATAGCTTGATAATGAACTGTCCAAACTAAAATGTGGACATGTGACTTAAGACAAATCAAACCAATCATGCAAATCTGTGGTGGGCTATCTAGATTCGTTTGATTAGACAAATTAAGGGGAGGTATTCCCAGAGAAAATTCGAGGCTTAGGTCTAGGATATCAATTTTAAAATAATAACATAATTAAGTAGAGCAAATCATTTTTCATTACATTACAATCATTTTATTGCTTAAATCTGTGTCTAAAACATGTTTTATGCTGTTTTTTGAGAGCCTATGAGACAAAAGTTTTATGGGCCTAAATTACCAAAAGCCTAAAAATATACAAAATACATATTTTTGTTTAC